>NC_142019.1:590000-860000 GCF_049901735.1 Notechis scutatus | reverse complement strand
TTGGACACACAAGGGACTTGTCTTGGTGCAAATGCTCTCAGTGGACATAAAAGAAAAGATACATTCATCAAGAGTCAAGAATTATCAGGTGCAACACTTAATGATAGTCATAGGGTACAATAAGCAATCAAACTTTCTTGACTGTGAGAACAATTAATCAGTGGAACAACTTGCCTCCAGAAGTTGTGGGTGCTCCATCACTGGAGGTCCCAAAGGTGCTTTTGCAAGAGGCAACTGGACTTTCTGGTTCTTCTTTGAAGACGTTTCACTTCTCATCCAAACAGCTTCTTCAGCTCTTCTTCTTCTTTGGTGCTGAAGAGGCTTCTTGGCTGAGAAGCGAAACGTCTTCAAAGAAGAACCAGAAGGTCCAGTTGCCTCTTGGAAAAAGCACTTTTAGGACAACCAGGACCTAGAGGATGGAGAATCTCCATACACATCAATCACTGGAGGTTTTTAAGAAGAGATTAGACAACCATTTGCCTGAAATAGTTTAGGCTTTCCTGCTTGGACTAGAAGACCTCAAAGGTCCCTTCCAACTCTGTAATTATGTTATTCTGCTGACATCAAGAAGGAGAAAATGGTTCTTTGACCGCAGGCAGGACCCAGTTCTTGCTGGTGTGCAAGGACCAAAGGAAATTCTATGATTTAGTTTGGGGGAATTCTGGGGGTTGAAGTCCACTCAGCTTAAACTCACAGAGATTGAGAAATTGTGCACCCAGGGCTTTCTCACTGAACCCTACTTGCAGTGTAGATGTTTATCATGTCTGGAAGAAGTCAATGACAACAGAATTAAGACCAATGTGATTATTCTATTTTATTTATCCTGTTTCGATTCTCCCTCTGAGCTTGGGTAACACATCTGACAACAACATCTGTTGCGGCGTGAATAGGAAATCAAAAACAACTTGTTTGGATAGGATGGAACCCCAGAAGGTGCGGGATGCTCAGAGCAGACGTAGAAGTTCTAGAAGCCAGGATGGAGAGGAGGATGGCGACACCATCCAGTGTGCCTGAGTTGGAAAATTAGAAAGAGGGGAAATGATTTTCTATAGAATCAGATGAACTGAAACCCGCCAAAACCCTCCTATCTGTTGGTCTGATTCTTAAACTTTCAATTAGCTGAAATTATGCCTTGTAATAGAAATAGCACTTACACTTATATCTTGCTTCACAGTGCTTTTACTGGCCTCTCTAAGCGGTTTACAGAATCAGCCTATTGCCCCCAACAATCCTATTGCCCTCATTTTACCCACTTCGGAAGGAGGGACGGAAGGCTGAGTCCACCTTGAGCCTGGTTCGAACTGCCAAATTGCAGGCAGCCGGCAGGCAGCAGAAGTAGCCTGCAGTACTGTCGTCTAACCACTGCGCTACCGTGGCTCGTAATGCAATGATTTTGGAATCGAGGTTTCTCAAATGCGCTAACTAAATCTGGAACTCATTTGTCCTGCGGAATTAAAATTTCTAGGATGTTCAGACCTGTGGTGGGATTATAGCATTTTTTTTTACTACTGGTTCTGTGGGCAGGGCTTGGTAGTCAAAATTTCTGCTACCAGTTCTCCAGAACTGGTCTGAACCGGCTGAATACCAATTCTGGTTTAGACCAGTTGTGTTTCAAACCACAGCCCATGTTCATGATTTTTTTAATCCTCCCTGCCAACTTCCTGTAACAATAGTCAACAGGCAAAGGGCAGGAAGTTGGAAGTTGGAAACTGTTCTCATTTCTGCTCCTTTTTGCCTGCCCGTGGCCATTCCCTTTAGCTCTTCAGGTACATAAATATTGACAAAGCATGATCTGACAGATCAGAGGTTATATATTACCGTCTGAATGCTAAACCAGATGAGGTCTATAAAGGGAATAGCCTATCATTTTAATGGCAAATTAGCTGGGTTTTCACCCCAGAAAAAAATCAGCACTGTCCCACTTGCTTCCTCTTCCTGAAATCACCATTTCCCCCCTTTTAAATTTTTAGTGTGATCGTTTATTCCTAGAGAAAGAGATTTTCACAACGTAGGATTGGGTGGATTCTCACACAGAGATAAACGAAACAGATCTTATAGGATATGGGAGAGTGGAAGATTAAGGTTAAGGACACATATAAAACCCCCTGAGGACCTTCAGGGCCAAAAACCCACCCCAAAATGAGAAGAGGCTAGCAAAGTTAAAAATGTACCTGCTTGCAGTCCATGTCATGAAAACAACATGAAGCTGAAATATCATATAATTAGGTTTTTGCTTGTTGTTTTAAATTGGAAAAGGAGGGAGAGAGGAGGAGAAGGTGACATTGGGCATGAAAGAGGAAAACCTAACAACTTCAAATTTGTGCAAATATTAGCATAATGGGAAAACTTTATCTCCTTCTATTTGCTCTTTTCTGAAGCGGTAAGTTTATTCGGTGGTACTGATTATTATTATCATTATTTGGGGTGGTTGTTTTCAGAAAAATGGAACTTGCAAAGGCTAGCTAGAGAAAGCTAAAATTAATCTCTTGGAGACCTTCTGGTTTTCTAGCTGTTACAGTTGATTCTCCTGAGAATGTTCTCACTGCAGCAGAGGTGGTATTCAGCCGGTTTGGACTGGTTCTCCAGAACCGGTAGTGGAAATTTTGAGTAGTTTGGAGAACCGGCCAATACCTCCTCTGGTTGGCCTCACCCCATCTATTCTCTGCCTCCCATTGAGTCCCAGCTGATTGGCTGGGTCTTGTTTGCCCTGCACAGGAGAACGGAGCTGGAAAGCAGGTTGGTGGGGTGGGGAGGGAATGGGATTTTGCAGTAAACTTCCCCTGCCATGCCCACCAAGCCAAGCCACGCCCACCAAACCATGCCCACAGAACTGGTAGTACATTTTTTTGAATCCCACCACTGCACTGCAGTTGTATTCATGGACACCAGCAGTCCCCAAATGAACGTCCTTCAGATGGCCTGGAATTCCAGATGAGGCTAGTTAAGAATTCCACTAGTACCACTTAATAAAACCCTAGTAAGACCACACCTGGAATACTGCAACCAAATTTGGTCACCATACTACAAAAGAAGATGTTGAGATCTTGGAAAAAGTTCAGAGAAGAGCCCCAAAGATGATCAAAGGCCTGGAGACTGAAACGTATGAGAAACGGCTGCAGGATTTGGGTCTGGCTAGTCTAGAGAAAAGAAGAATTAGGGGTGACATGATAGCCATAGCATTCGTTACATCACTGAGGGTTGGTAAGACCTTAAGTCCAAAATGGAAGGTGTTCCTCAGGTCTCTTTTATTTAATTACAGGGCTGGAGTGACAAATGAATAATGGCCATTTCCCCAGTCTAAACAGGTACCATGGATAGCTAATCAAGAGGAGGAGCTGAGACATTAAGTTAATTTAATTATCACGGACGGCTTCAGTTCTAACGATGTTAGCGCTAAGAAGGAACCATCACCTACTCTCTCTTTTCTAACAAATGACATTCAATTCCACCACAGGTCATCCACCAGATACCTTACTACAAGGAGCAACATTAATTGTGTTGCTTTTATTGGGTGATGGAAAAAAAATAAAAATGAATGAAGGAAGGAAGGAAGGAAGAAAGAAAGAAAGGATTCTGGGATACGTTTCTAGCATTGGAAAGAGATATGCTTAAAACTCAGCCATCCTTTGCATATACAAGCTGCTACCACCTCTAAACCTCCATTATTCTTACCATAAAACAGGCATAAATTGCAACATATATCACAGCCCTACTTTGGATGCCTTCAAAACCAACATCTCATCATGGGCCCCTTCCAGTCCTTTACCTTTAGCTACCTTCCAGATCAGGCTTTGAAGAAAGAAAGAAAGAAAGAAAGAAAGAAAGAAAGAAAGAAAGAAAGAAAGAAAGAAAGAAAGAAAGAAAGAAAGAAAGAAAGAAAGAAAGAAAGAAAGAAAGAAAGAAAGAAAGAAAGAAAAACAGAAGGAAAGAAAATCAATCAATCAATCAATCAATCCATGGGTCTTGACCACCAAAGAAGAGAATTATTGGTTTCAACTCAACAGAGGTCAGCTTCAGGATGCATTTGCATTTGCCGTTGGATGTCTTAGCCAAGGGCTGGCCATCTTCTCCACGTGTTCCTTTCATTTCTTTGGGGTCCCAGTTTTAGGGCACAAATTGCATGTACGTTTCATTTTTAAAGCTTGTTTATCTCTACTTTTGAGAATGTTGCTGTGGGATCACAGCTGGAAGCTTCCATCTGTTCGTACCTTTCTCTCCCTGCGGGCCCAGCCCACGATGTCAAAGAAAAAACCGCCGTGGATTTCTGAGAAAAAAGGATTTCCAAGGCTCACCAAAATGAACTTGACTGCATTTGTCTTTGATAAAAAAAGCCGGCTCAAAAGCTTACATCTATTTGCAAAAGACAGGCTCGGGAAAAAGAAAAAAAAGCCACATCGTTCTGAAAGATGAATGCAAATAACGTATGTGTGTATTTGGGAAATGTCGAATTGAAAGGTCTATGCCTCCTCATTGTGGGAATGTACCTACCAAGTTTTTATTTTGTTGCACTTTTCCCTTCCCTTCCCTCTCTTTCTCCCCTCCCTCCCTTCCTCTCCCCTCTCCCTTCCCTTCCTTTCCTTTCCCTCCCCTTCCTTTCCCTCCCCTGCCCTTCTCTCCTCCCCTCCTCCTTCCCTCCCCTCTCTTTGTCCCTTCCTTCCCTCCCTTCCTCCCCCTTCCCCTCCCCTCCCCTTCCTTCCCTTTCTCCCCTCCTCCTCTCCCCTCTCTTCCCTTTCCTCCCTTTCCCTTCTCCCCTCTCCTCTCCTCCCTCTTTTCTTCTTTTTCTCCTGTCCTCTTTGCCTCCCTCCCTCCCTTCCTTCCTTCCTTCCTTCCTTCCTTCCTTCCTTCCTTCCTTCCTTCCTTCCTTCCTTCCTGCCTGCCTGCCTGCCTGCCTGCCTGCCTGCCTTCCTTCCTCCCTTCCTCCCTCCTTCTTTCCTTCCTTCCTTCCTTCCTTCCTTCCTGGCTTCCTGCCTTTTCTTTAATGGACACCATACCCTGGGTTGAAAGAATGAAGACATATCTTTCTTCTCCTTGATGATTCCTTAGGCAGTTTGGTGGAGGACTAGGGTCAATTAGCTTAGAAATAACTTCCGCCTCGCCACTTTCTGATGTTTGGCTGTCTCTTATTGGTTTATTTAGCTGTTCTTAAGTGCTTTGAGCAAGGGAGAAATTTAGCAATTCAGTAATGAGGGAGATGGCAGCTGATCCATCACAGCTTGGTTTTTAAAGATGGCTTCCAATATTGACTGAATATTGATTCAGCGCCAAATCGTACGGGAACTGCGTATCGTCATATACAAAATGAGTTTCATCACAGTGGATTTAACAGAATAACAGGCTTGGAAGGGACCTCGGAGGTCTTCTAGCCCAACCCCCTGCTCAGGCAGGAAAGGTAGATAATATCTTCTTTGTATCCTTTATTTCTGTCCAAAAAATGAGGTCACCACCTCTCTTGCTAGCTCCACAACAACCCAGTGTGGATTTTTAGGTTGAGATAGCTGGCATATTTTCCTGGGAATAAAAATTAAATTAGATTAATCTATTCTAACGCATACTTTAGATGGGCAGTTGATTTTGTTCACAACTAGCAGTGGTATCCAACTCCCAAAGTCCTCCCTATCTTCTTATAGGCCACTCAGATGGGAAGAACTGAACTCGGGTTGTGTCTATGATGGCCACGTACCAATGCAGTTCTTTACCTTGTCCAAATATTTTTTCCACTTCAGCTTTCCAACTATTATTAAATCCGCCGCTCCAAGGTTTCAGATGGAGATGAGGCTGACAGCCGCCTTCAACTAAGCCAACAAAACTTCCTGCTCCAACCGTGATTTGTCTTCAGATGAGACCATCTAATTTGGTATGCTGATAAGAGGGCATGTGTGCGCGCACCTCCATGCCCACATGCTGCAAAACAGACCCATAAATCTTCAGTCACCATTAGAATTTCATGGGAACATAGACCTGAAATTTGGAATCTCATTATTCAACCAGACATTAACTCACATCATTTCAGGATATCATCTCAGGGTCCAAAATAAGTTTATAATTTATAGCGAGTTCAGCCTGAAGGCTCACTGCTTATGGATATATACTGGGGAGGAAGGTGACGGCACAGGTGTCACTCCAGCACAGGTGAGTTAAGCTGATGAAATAATTGGTAGATTGCCCAATACATTTATCGCAGGAAGCTGGGAAAGAGAGTTGTAACTCGGCTGGTGCAGACAGCTGGTGAAGTGGGCAATCATATCTCCATATGGAAGATCCTTAAGATATCGGTTACAAGCGGAACATCGCAGTTGTTTTCTTTAGATCAGGATGTTTTTAAGCTTGTCAAAACTCTGGATGATTTTAGGATTTAAGAAAGAGTCGGGGAATGGATTGGTTAGAGACATGTGATTCATGACAAACAGTATCGAGCCAGCAATGTGCTGCCACCCACAACAAAGCCAACACAATCCCAGGCTGCAGTAACAAAGGGATGAAATCAGAAATTGCCTCCAGAAGTTGTGGCTGCTCCATCTCGGGAGGCGTTTAAAGAAAAGATTGAAGAAGCATTTGTCTGAAATGATGTAGGGTCTTCTGCTTAAATGCAGAGGGTGCAGAGGTGGGATTCAGCTGGTTCGGACTGGTTTTGCAGAACCGGTAGCGGAAATTTTGAGCAGTTCAGAGAACTGGCCAATCCCACCTCTGACTGGCCCTGCCAACCCCATCTCTTCTCTGCCTCCCATCGAGTCCCAGCTGATCGGCTAGGTCTCCTTTGGTTGCCTTACCCAGGAGAACAGAGCTGGAAAGCAGGTTAGCAGGGTGGGGAAGGAATGGATATTTTACAGTGTATCCTTCCCCTGCCATGCCCACCAAGCCACACCATGCCCACAGAACAGGAAGTAAATTTTTTTGAATGCCACCACTGAGCAGGTGTCAACCCTGAGGCTGACCTAACTGGAGCCATTTTGAAGCTTCAGTGTTGCCACACTGGAGCTGAGGGACAGGGAGGGAGGAATGGGGATAGCTGGGGTTTTATAGCCAAAATAAAATAATTTCTCCTGGGAACCAAGGATATTCCCACAGGTGGCCGGGGAGAGAGAGAGAGACACACAGAGAGAGACAGACAGACAGAGAGAGACAGAGAGAGACACAGAGAGAGAGAGTGAGAGAGAGAGAGAGACAGACACACACACACACACACACACACACACACAGAGAGAGAGAGAGAGAGAGAGACAGAGACAGAGACAGAGAGGAAGAGTGAAGTTACCAGGCGACTGGATGGCACCTTGATTGGACCATGTAACTGATTGTTTGGAAAAGGGGGGTTACTTTTAATTTTAATTACGTGAAAACCGTGGGAACCTTCAGAGTCGGTTTTCAACAGAACTGTGCCAATGTGATATATCCAATAAAACTATTCTTTGAGGAATCCACCTGCCTTGGAGTTTTGCTTGCTATGGATGTATTACTTGGGTTGGATTAGAAGACCTCCCTTCCAACTTTGTAATTCTTTAATTCTGCAGGCTGAGAGTGTAAGTTAAGAGACAATGGAGGTAGACCAATGAACCCCACTTCCATGTCCTTCTAACTTCATTCTTCCTTTGCTATCTTATCTTACTTCCTGTTACTTTGGGTCTCCTCCTAATCCACCAAAAAAACAAAATCCCAACCTGTGTCCAGAAGCAGGCATCTCTTGCTGGAGAAGATCCCCTGAATTTGATGTAGTATCAGTTGCTCCTTGCCTGTCTCAACTTCCATTAATATTGTCTCTCCCATTTCATGGTGGTAGCAGATTCTTGTGGCAGGATTAGCCCCATAAATATTCTTTCAGCCTTTCTGGGCTTCGCTGATAGCTTTCTGCTTCTCTACCATCAACCTTGTTTTTGTTAACCCAACACGATTTCAGCCAAATGAAAAACAGTATTTCATGACTCTGTAATTTGCCAAGCAGTTGATTATATTAGGACGAGCCAATGTTGAGGAACTGATTATCTCCAAGAGTGGTTGCCAATAGTTCAGGCAACACTTAACGGCATTGTCTCAGAGCAGAATCTGGTTGAAAGTAGAGTCCTACCTTCTTTGGTCCGACCTTGGAGAAAAGCAACCACTTCCTTTCCTTGAACAATAAGAAGATGAGTAAGGACACTGTAGGTGTGAAGAGTGTTGGGATTCCCAGATGGTCTGAAGGTCAATTTATAGTTTGTTAGCTGTGGTCACACTCCCTGATGTACAGGCACACCAAAAAGTGTTCCATGTTCATCTCCATCTAATCTGTTGACAATCCACCAGTAGATTGCTTAGTAGAGTAGATAACCAACTACATTTGACCTGGTATTCATTGATTTCTACATTAATTTCCTACAAAGAGGGCTGAGAAAATATTTATAGACCCCTCACATCCTGGATGTAAACTATTTTAACTCCTTCCCTCAAAACGATGCTATAGTATAGAGCACTGAACACCAGAACAACTAGACACAAGGACAATTTTCCCCCCAATGCCATCACTCTGCTAAACAAATAATTCCCTCAACACTGTCCAACTATTTATAAAGTCTGCACTACTATTAATATTAATCTTCCTATTGTTCCTATCACCCATCCCTCCCACTTGTGTCCGTATGACTGTAACGTTGTCGCTTGTATCCTAACAAATTATATTGACTGTTTCCTAGTATGATTTGATTGCTTATTTGTACCCTATGACTATTATTAAGTGTTGTACCTGATGATTCTTGATTCTTGACGAATGTATCTTTTCTTTTTTATGTACACTGAGAGCATTTGCACCAAGACAAATACCTTGTGTGTCTAATCACACTTGGCAAAAAAAAGAATTCATTCATTCATTCACTCACTCACTCACTCATTCATTCATTAATATTTTGTTCTGCTTCATGGATTAAAAAAAGAAGAAGAGATAGCCAAACCTTAGGTTTTGTTCCATTCAATTGTTGGTGAACTGGAACCAAGCAATATATGACTTAGTCAAGACGAAGTCCACAGTTCAGAGAGAGGGTCTAGGAGGGTCCTGGGAAGGAAAGAGAAGATAGAGCTTTTTGGGTTAGAATGAGACCATCACCCGCTACTCTAAAAGCTGAGGCTAAAAACCCCCAAAACCCAAAAGGTGTTTGTGTGTCTCTATGAAATATTATTCTTTCATTGAATATTAAATTACCCCTTGCTGCCACTAGATGGCACTGTGCCACGCCATCCTATAAGGAAAATAAAACATGGCACCAGATTTAACAGAATTTGACAAGTTATTTTAATCCAATTTTCTACCGTTGACAATATATGCATAAGCAGAATCTATATGCTCAGAGGCAGTATATCTTTGCAGGCCAGGATAGGCAGACAGGAAATTTAGGCTGTGACAGGAAAGATAAATTGGGCTAAATAGAGTTTAGGGCTGAGCCAATCTTTATCCTCTACCTATCAGGCATCAGAAATCAGTTTTCGCCATCAAAGCTGGTGGATTTTCTATCATGAAATCTTTGATTTTCCCCTGGTTTTCGGTGGAAAAATCGTTGCATTGGACTCCTTTTTTTTTATCTGGATGGATCCTTTCCCTAGACAGTGGCAAGCTAAGCCATCAGCTGTTCAAGCTTTTGATAAAAAGGAGCCATTTGCAACATGGTCATATCTGTCAATAGCCATTATGGATGTTGTTCCTGTTGTTGTTGTTGTTGTTGTTGTTTTTTTAAAAAAAACCACATTAAGCACAGCTTAATGTGAAGAGGTTCTCCAGCCAGGGGCTTCAGCTCAGGGAAAAGGCCTTTTCATGCTTGCATCGCAGGGCAGCGGCGAAGATTTAATGCGAGAGAGACGCCTCCTCGTGTGTGATTTAGCCTCGGGGTGTTGCGATGGAGAATCGCTGGCACCGTTATCACCCTTCACGCCTTGGCACGGGTGGAGGGAGCCAGGTCATTGAATAGGGTGTGTGTGTGTGTCTTCGGGGTTTCGTTCTGCATTCAGGAGGAAGCTACTGCAGGCAGGAGGAATATGGGAAGAGTTTGAAAGCCCCCCCCCCAAAGAAAACATGAAGCTGAAGGGGGGGGAGCAATCTCTGGGTCTGGGGACCCCTTTGGAATTGGCGAGCACATTCACAAAATGGCCTGTCCTTGGGAAGAAGGCAAATTGATCTGCGCTGTGCCCAGGTTTTATGGCCTTGAAAAGAATTTCTGGCACTCAATATGAGCTAAAGATTGGTGCTCTTCTTTGAAGCATTTCCTCCCTCCCTCCCTCCCTGTTTTCCTTCCTTCCTTCCTTTCTCCCTACCTCCCTCTCTCCCTTCCTTCCTGTTTTCCTCCCTCTCTTCCTCCCTCCCTTCCTTTCTCTCTCCCTTCCTCTCTCCCTTCCTTCCTGTTTTCCTCCCTCCCTTCCTCCCTCCCTTCCTTTCTCTCTCCCTTCCTCTCTCCCTTCCTTCCTGTTTTCCTCCCTCCCCTCCCTCCCTTCCTTTCTCTCTCCCTTCCTCTCTCCCTTCCCTTCCTCCTGTTTTCCTTCCTTCCCTCCCTCCCTTCCTTCCTGTTTTCCTCCCTCCCTTCCTTTCTCCCTACCTCCCTCTCTCCCTTCCTTCCTGTTTTCCTCCCTCCCTCCCTCCCTCCCTCCCTCCCTTCCTTTCTCTCTCCCTTCCTCTCTCCCTTCCCTTCCTCCCCTCCCTTCCTCTTTTCCTTCCCTCCCCTCTCCCTCCCTCCCTCCCTCCCTGTTTTCCTTCCTTCCTTCCTCCTCCCTCCTTCCTCCTTCTCTACCTGTTTTCTTTCTTTCCCTTCCTCCCTCCCTCCTTCCCTCTTCTTTTTAATTAAAAGAATATTTTACAAAGTCAGCTGAGGCAGAAGCCCTGATAGCCACCGAGGGAGGTATCTTACTCCTGATGTTGCATTAAAGTCCAATAAATCCTACTTAAAGAGGCCCCCAAGGAACAGAGACAACCCTAGCCATCAGCTCCCTCGTGGCTGAGCTGAAAAACTCTCCACCCATCCGGTCAACTAAGGACCATGCGACCACTGTGAACTCTTGGTCTGGAATGAGATGGAAGGAAGGCCGTGGAAGCAGGCCAAAAAATACACGTTGCCAAGCATCCATCGGTATCCTGGTTAGTTGCGAACGGAGGTAAGGAGAAACATTGGGTCGATGGAAAGCAACATCCATCTTGTGCAGGGCCTTCCAAGCTTGGCATCTTTTAAGACCTGTGGGCTTCAGCTCCCAGAATTTCGTATGCTGGCTGAGGAATTCTGGGAATTGTAATCCACAAGTCTTAAAGTTGTCAAGTTTGGAGAGTCCTGCTGTGTTGGTGCTTTCAGAAAGAGCCCCAATGTTTTATCCATTGATGTTTCCATTTGATTTGGACCTGCCACAATTGGTCGACTCTTGGCAAGTTACAGTCAGTAATTTGCAATAAAGCCCCCACCCCCACCCCCCATGCCACAAGATCTATCATGAGAAAGGACCAGTAGTTTAGATCACCAAATTGAGACTGAAGTAGATCTTCTAGTGAGAACGGAGAAGACAAGGGACAAGAAATGAAGAATTAGATGGCCGCCTGTGGATGTTGAAACTCTGGTATACCAGGTTGGGTAACCAGTTGTTGATGGCAGTGAGATCCCTTTGCTGTAAAATATCTAATTACTCCAACGAACTAACACCGGCGCTAGTGGTATCGCTGATGATATTAGCTGGTTGGGTAATGAAATGTCTGAAAGACAACAACCAAGTTCTAAGAGCACCAAGGGCCCCACTTTCCTCCTTCTCCTCTTCCTCCTCTTTCTTCTCCTCCTCTTCCTCCTTCCTCCCCCTCCTCCTTGCAAATTCCACCCTCTTCTAGCACTGATGATGCTACCTACTTTGGGTAATGAAATGTCTGAAAGACAACAACCAAGTTCTAAGAACACCAAGGGCCCCACTTTCCTCCTTCTCCTCTTCTTCCTCTTCCTCCTCCTCCTCTTCCTCCCCCTCCTCCTTGCAAATTCCACCCTCTTCTAGCACTGATGATGCTACGTACTTTGGGTAATGAAATGTCTGAAAGACAACAACCAAGTTCTAAGAGCACCAAGGGCCCCACTTTCCTCCTTCTCCTCTTCCTCCTCTTCCTCCTCCTCCTCTTCCTCCCCCTCCTCCTTGCAAATTCCACCCTCTTCTAGCACTGATGATACTACCTACTTTGGGTTACGAAATGTTTGCAAGGAAACAAGCAAGCTCAGAGACCGTCCAAGAACCCCTTATTTCAATCCTGATCTACAAACGTTCTCCTTTATTGGTGCCTAAGGTATCTGGATGTCTTCCTGTTCCTGGTGGCCCCCACTTCATCTTCACCTCTCTCTGTTTCTCTGCCAAGCTTCCTGTTCTGCTGCTGCAGCTCCAGGCGTAATCGATTCACCCCGCTTTCAAATATTTATGAAGCATTGATGGATTTCTCTGAGTTTGAAGCAGGAGCTTTCATGAAATTTGGTTTTATTAGCTGGAAAGTCAATATTTTCCCTGCGCTGCCTTCGGATCCGGTGGGTTCCAAGCCACGTCTCATCATCATCAGAGGCTGACAGGTTTTGGACCGCTTTCCGTTAAAGCTGTCCAGGAGATCATGTCTGAAGAGCTGGAAGGATGCCTTGAAACTGGGGGAGGGCCGATGCCTCAGGAGGAGGCTGAAAAGAGGTGGAAAGCTAGCTAACCCCACCCCCCATATAGCAAAAATGAGCTTGGCTTTGAGAGCCTTGTAAGTAGAGGGGAAAAAAGAGGATTCGATTGTTTTTTTCCAGCAGGAAATGGGGAGGAGGGCATTAAAAACTCAAGAGATGAATGGAAGGATGGAGAGGAGTGATGGCATTCAAAACTTTTTAGTACTGGTTCTGCGGGCGTGGCTTGGACACGACACCATTGGACTCTTGGTGATCACTGAGATAGATCTTCTCCATGATGATCGGTCCCTGAACTAGTCCTTCAGGTATTCTGTTATTCTGCTATTCTGTATGAAGGGGTTTCCTTCTTGAGAAGGGGGCTGGACTAAAAGACCTCTAAGATCCCTCTGCACTCTGTTATTCTGCTATTCTGTTATTCTGCTGTTCTGCTGTTCTGTTATTCTGTTATTCTGTATGAAAGGGTTTCCTTCTTGAGAAGGGGGCTGGACTAAAAGACCTCTAAGATCCCTCTGCACTCTGTTATTCTGCTATTCTGTTATTCTGCTGTTCTGCTGTTCTGTTATTCTGTTATTCTGTATGAAAGGGTTTCCTTCTTGAGAAGAGGGTTGGACTAGAAGACCTCTAAGATCCCTCTGCACTCTGTTATTCTGCTGTTCTGTTGTTCTGCTGTTCTGCTGTTCTGTTATTCTGCTATTTTGTTATTCTGCTATTCTGCTATTTTGCTATTCTGCTGTTCTGTTATTCTGCTATTCTGTTATTCTGTTATTCTGCTATTCTGCTGTTCTGTTATTCTGCTATTCTGTTATTCTGTTATTCTGCTGTTCTGTTATTCTGTTATTCTGCTATTCTGTTATTCTGCTATTCTGTTATTCTGCTGTTCTGTTATTCTACTATTCTGCTGTTCTGCTACTCTGCTATTCTGTTATTCTGCTATTTTGTTATTTTGCTATTCTGCTGTTCTGCTGTTCTGTTATTCTGCTATTCTGTTATTCTGCTATTCTGCTGTTCTGTTATTCTGCTATTCTGCTGTTCTGTTATTCTGCTGTTCTGTTATTCTGCTATTCTGCTATTCTGCTTCTGTTATTCTGCTATTCTGTTATTCTGCTATTCTGCTGTTCTGTTATTCTGCTATTCTGTTATTCTGTTATTCTGCTGTTCTGTTATTCTGCTATTCTGCTGTTCTGCTACTCTGCTATTCTGTTATTCTGCTATTTTGTTATTTTGCTATTCTGTTATTCTGCTATTCTGTTATTCTGCTGTTCTGTTATTCTGCTGTTCTGCTACTCTGCTATTCTGTTATTCTGCTATTCTGTTATTCTGCTATTCTGTTATTCTGATATTCTGCTGTTCTGTTATTCTGTTATTCTGCTATTCTGCTGTTCTGCTACTCTGCTATTCTGTTATTCTGCTATTTTGTTATTTTGCTATTCTGCTATTCTGTTGTTCTGCTATTCTGTTATGCTGCTATTTTGCATGAAAGGGTTTCCTTCTTGAGAAGGTGGGGTGGACTAGAAGACCTCCAAGATTCCTTTGCACTCTGTTATTCTGCTATTCTGCCACTGTGCCATTCTGCTATTCTGTTATTCTGCTATTCCGCATGAAAGGGTTTCCTTTTTGAGAAGCGGGTTGGATTAGAAGACCACCAAGTTCCCTTTCAAACCTTCTATGTTCTATTCGGCTGGAGAAGTTCTGAAATTTGATTCTATTTATGGATTTCCCTCTCATGAAAAGTTGAACAATGTTTCCAGGATGGGGAAGAGAGAGCTACAGATGACTCACACATCCCCGGCTCTGTATAAGATTAATTTCACCAGATTGCTGCAACCTAATTGGTACGGTAAGCCTTTTGTGCAGAACTGCTTAGCGGAGTTAGCCATATTTATTCGCCCGACTTCAGCTCAGACAGCTGTCTTGCTTCAGCTCAGAGCAGCGAGTTAAAAAGAGCAACGGATGGTCCAGTCTCACCCCCTCTCCCTTTTTATGCCTTCCCTTTTCATTCTATTAAAGCGTCGATTGGTGTGCGGAGAACCATTATCCGTTCCCGAGGAACAATGGTGGAGAAAGAGCAACAATAATATTTTATGGCTTGTTCTAGTTTGCTTTTAACATTTAATTGGAAAATATAGTTTAATTGCAAAGGGAAGCCATGGGTAAATCCAGTTTTGCAATTATTTGGCAGCCAAAAAGAATAGCCCCCCCCTTTTTTGGCAGGGTGGTCAGGATTGGGAAGTGAATCTGAGTCGAGCCTGCTTAGAACTTGGAGGAATACCTCAAGGGAATATCAGGACTGGAGCCTGGAAGGAAAGAAACATCTCTCTCTTTTTTTTTAAAAAAAGGGATCTGTTCAGGGATGGGATTCTACCAGTTTGGACCGGTTCTATAGAACTGGTTGTTATGATTCTGGGCAGTTCGGAGAACCCCCCAGGAGACAAAAATGGGGGAGGGGTTGTTAAAAAAGGCCCTGCCCACCCAGTCACATGGCCACGCCCACCTAGCCACGCCCACAGAACCAGTTCTTAAAAATTTGAATCCCACCCCTGGATCTGTTCTTTTGTCAAGAGCCATAGCGATAGCGCTTAGACTTATATACCGCTTTATCGTGCTTCACAGCCCTCTCAAAGCGGTTTACAGAGTCAGCCTATTGCCCGCAACAACCTGGGTCCTCGTTTTACCCACCTCGGAAGGACAGAAGGCTGAGCCCATCTTGAGCCGGGTGGGATTCGATCTGCCAAATTGCAGTAGGGGTAGCTTGCAGTACTGCAGTCTAACCACTGCCCCACCAAGCCTCCTCCTTGGATAATAACATGGAGATAACCATCTTCAATAACATGGAGATGCCCATAAATTCACTAGCTTTTTAGAAACCAAAAGGCTGGAAGAGAAACAGAAGGTAGTATAGTTTTTCCACGGTGTTCTGCATCTTCTCAAGCAATCGTCTCCAACTTGGTGGCCTCCAGATTTCAATCCCTCGGAACCCCCATTCAAGGATGTGCAATATGTAATGAAAAGACAGTTTCTACATATCTTTTTGGGAGGGGGGAGGGTTGCCTTCCTTTCTCCATCATAAGTACCACCAGAGGGTGCTGCTGTTGCAACAACCTCCTCATGAAAATGGATAAAATACTTCTTGGGGCCAAACTACACGTTACCCTTTGCAATCCTCTCAAAGCCTGTTTTTGCCCCTTGCCCTAATCTTCCTTGCCCTAAATAAACCGGTATAGAATATATACAGACCTGTTTCTCTAAAACAAATTTCTGGATGAAGTTTTGTAAGGATTATCCTGTTTCCCATTAATCAGGAGGATGCTAACATCAGAAAAAATGTCCTAATAGTAAGAGCTGTTCCACGGAATAGGAACTTATTTGGGAAAGCGACGAGGTCTACAACTTCACTGGAGATGATTAAATGGAAATTGGACTTCCTTTGGTTGGTGAAGCAGTTCTCAGGCTCAAATAATCAAGACCGTACATAAGATTCCAGCCCAAAAGATTTATTCAAACCTATACACAAGATTTTAATCGATTAAAGTTCAACACTAAATTGGCACCAGATAAGGGTCAACAGAATTCAGGAGGGGTTGAACATTTGGAGCGCTTGTGGAAACACAACGACTCTGAGCTGATGACACCCTTAACTCCTCCCACCAACCCTGCTTGCTCTTCTTCTACAGCTGTAGTGGTAGATTCATGTCCTGGGCAGGATACTGGATTAAATGCTCTCCATGAAACCTTCAAACTCTTGGTATGGAATTCACTGATCCATTCAGTGGGTTTAAGAACCACACCTGAAGAGATTTCATTTTGCAAGCAGGGCCCCTTCAAGGCTTTGTCTGATGGCTTAAAGCTGCACCATGGATGGCTGGAGGATATGAATTTGTCGCATCACTTTTGGTGGGGGTCACAGTTTCATAAAAACCTTCTATATGTGCAGAGATCTTTAACTAGAAGCCCAAACCACAAATCAATCATCAGATTCTCCGGCACTTTGCAAAATAACTTAATTCAAAAACATCACGGAAAGAAATTTAAAGCATGCTGCAAATTTGTAGAAGCTCTGGGGATATGGGAAGATAGCTTATGGCCCAGTATTTCTTCTGTCTCTTTTACAATTGCTGATTTATTTTCTTCTACTCCTGAAGCATGCTGTTTTTGGTCAATTTTGCTTCAATAATAGCCATGTTTTCCCAATTTCCAATCCTGCCAGCAATTCAAAGGGAAATGGAATATGGTTTGTTTTTTTCAGAACACTGATAGCTCTTCATTCTACAAATACAGTATTAATTTGTTATTGCGACTTGCTTCCTCTCTTTTTTTATTATAAAACTCACATAATAAACACCAATTTTGGGAGTAATCTTGTCATCGGATCGGTGATTCCTTTGGAAATTATTCTTTTTGTTGCAATGCCCTAGATAAAAATAAAGACATTTTTGAAGAAGGGAAGGGGAAAAAAAAAACACCACCCAGGTGTTTCTTCATAAATCTTTCTCTCACACACATAAAGAAACAACAAGATATGTGAAATATGATTATAAATAGCCAAAGTTGAGGCAAATATTTGTTGGGTTGCTGAGAAACCCCGGGAAATGCTATTCTCTGACTGGTATTTGTGCACATTAATTGTAGACAAGAACATTAAACATACATTTGCTGTCTCTTCTTTTAGGAATTCTGGCTGGATGAAAGTTGTCGGAGAAGTGATTTCTTCGTGGCTTTCTTAGACCATCTTGGGAAGAATTGTGGCTTCAGAAGACAACCAGCAGAAAAAAATGAATGTGGAGAAAATGTCTGGAATATTTCTGTCCTGATGTCCACATAAATTCTTCCGAGCCAAAACATGGCCTCTTCCCCAATACGGAAATGAAAACGTTTCTTTTGTTCTTCAATTTGATCTTTTACCTCGTTTAAATGGACATCCTGTCAAAGCCCACGTCTTACAAATACTGGGTTGCGTAGGTTTTAATTCTCATTTCTTCAGGCTTAATCCTTGCCAGATGATCTTCACCGATAGGAGGATATGCACATTTTAATTCATAATCATAATTCATTCCTAATCCTGAAAAATGTCTCTTTGGATCTTTGTGTTCTTTGTCTTCTTCATTTATTCTCCTAAAAAAATGGTATCTAATCTCTATCCGTTTCCCCTTTCCCTCAGTTGGCAGAAAGTTCTCTGTTTTTGTCCAATAAACATCAGGAAATAAATCCATATTTTTTTTATTAAAAAGGCAGGAGTTTATTTTATGCTTCAAGACATGTATCAGACAAAAAAGAATTAAGAATTTATTATCGGCCTTATGAGGTAGCTATAAGGAAACGCTGTAGACGCAGATTCACATAACAGTTCCCTGTCCTTTGAAAAATAAAAAATCACAAGCTATCCTAACAGACCATTTTGTTAAAAATCATATAAGCCGCCTTGAGTTGCCATGGGCGAATAGGTGGCAATATAAATTCAACAAACAAACAAACAAACATCCAAACAAACTACTAGCATCAATCTTGCTACAAGAGGTTGTTAGAAAGGTTCTTGATTCCAGCAGTCTTTGCAGGCTACAGCTTTCTAGATACTTGAAACTACTAGCATCAACCTTGCTAAAGGAGCTTGTTATTTGCAGTGAAAGTGGATTTTAGGCCTACTTGTTCCATATTCCGTGTCACCTCTGGTTGGCCCTGAGCCTTGCAATTGGCACAGCCTGGGAATCACATGTCAACAAAGACATATGTTGGGTTGTTTCTTTTCGTGGCCATTCTTTTCTTGTTCCCCGTTTCAGCTCATCCCCGCAGCAGCTGCGCCGACAGCTTGCACTGAGATGCAATGGATGGAAACTATCCGATACATTTATATCTGTCTATTATTAGAGATAATCAAATGGAAACCAGGAGGTGGCATCGCCTGAACTGCCAGCTGTCCGTAGTTTCCATGGGGGGATTTAGTGGAATGTCATGTACTTCCCTAAGTATTCCAGAAGACAACCGATTGCTGGATCATAGCCAGGAGAAGAGATCTGTTAGGAGCATCGCAACTTCTGGAGACTGTTGTGATAAGTAAATAAGGCCATTGGTCCATCTTGCCTAATCTTACCTGCTCTAATTAGTCGAATTTATTTATTTATTTTATTTGGTTTGTCAATTGCTTACAAGGTAATAGGTATGAGTAAAAACATAGTTATGAATACATATAAGAAAAATAAAAGAAACAATAGGACAGGGATGGTAGACACGTTGGTACGCTTATGCACGTCCTCTACAGACCTCTTAGGAAAGGGGTGAGGTCAATAGTAGACAGTCTAAGGTTAAATTTTTTGGGATTTGGGGAAGAAACCTGAGTCAGGTAGAGTATTCCAGACATTGACCACTCTGTTGCTGAAGTCTTATTTCCTGCAATCAAGTTTGGTGCAGTTAACCTTGAGTTTGTATCTATTGTTTGCTCTTGTGTTGTTATGGTTGAAGCTGAAGTAGTCATTGACCAGTAGGACATTGCAATGTATGATTTTATATACTATACTTAGATCGGACCGAAGGTGGCATAGTTCTAGGTTTTCCAGGTCTAGAATTTCAAGTCTGGTGGCATAAGGTATTCTGCAACGAGTAGCGGAGTGGAGAACTCTTCTTGTGAAATATTTCTGGACTTTCTCAACTGTGTTACTATCCGATACATAATGTGGGTTCCAGACTGATGAGCTGTATTCGAGTATTGGTCTAGCAAATGTTTTGTATTTGTATTTATATCTGGCAGACGTCCTTCCCCATTAGTTGCTAAATTGCTAAGCATGTTGGCTGAACTCACAACATATCAAACCAGGATCTCCAACTCTTGGCAACGTGAAGACATGGGGATTTCAACTCCCAGAATTCCCCAGCCAGCCAGGCTGGGGAATTGTTGGAATTGGAAGTCCTCAGGTCTTAATCTTGCCAAGCTTGGACGCCCCTGATCTAAACCATCCTGGGGTTTAATTGTGTGAACTCAGCCAGCTTTTTATTCAACAAACTCAACTGTATATCATGGCTTGTGCTATTTTCCTTGCATAGGTGAACGAATTGCCTAAGGCTGTGATGGCGAACCTTGGGCACATGTGCCAGAAGTGGTATGCAGAGCCATTTCCCCCGGCACATGAGAGCTCGCCCGGAAGAGCCCCACTGTGCATGCGTGTGAGCTGCCATCACTCGACAGCTGATTGTTGGGTATCTGGGCAGGAATGGGATTCTACAGGTTCGCACCTTTTCACTAGAACCGGTTGTTAACATTTTAAGCAGTTCAGAGAACCGGTTGTTAGAAGAAATTACTGGCCTAATCCTGTAAGGAAGGCAGGAAGGAAACATTCTGGTGTTGCTGACAGAAACTGCCTCTCTGTTAACTCTTATTACATTCTTGGCAGGACTAGACTTCCTGTCTCTGGAACGTCCCTGGAGTTTTCTTTCCCTCTTTTGCTGGTACTTCTCTTGTGTGGAGTGACCATTCAAGGTTACAATGGCACTGAAAAAAGTGACTTATGACCCTTTTTCACACTTACGACTGTTGCAGCATCCCTACAGTCATGAGATGCGTGCCTCGATGTGAGTGATATTGAGTTGGCCACGCCCAGCCATTAATATGACCACCAAGCCATGTCCACCCAGTCACATGACCACCAAGCCACACCCACCACCTAAGCCACACCCACCACCTAAGCCACGCCCACAGAACCGGTTGTTAAAAAATTTGAATCCCACCCCTGTCCCAAACCAACATTGGATGAACTAGCCAGGAGCTTCCTGATTGTCCACATACTCCAACCTTTCACATCCTTATATGTATCCATGTATTCATAACTATGTTTTTACTTATACCTATTATCTTGTAAGCAACTGACAAACCAAATAAAATAAATACAAATAAAATAAAAAGTTTCAATTCAGAATCTATTTCCAACGCATTGTTCATTCCAGCCCCATCATTTCAGAATCAACACAATCCTTTTTCGCTTTTCCTCCGTAGCGTTAATATTCCTTCCGCTGCCCTCCCGCCCCACAATGGCCTCTCCCCTTCTCCCATTTTTCTCCCCCCTTTTACTCCAGGGCTCCGGGGAATGTTAAGCTATGAAATTATTTTGTGAAATCCAATAAATTTGTTTAAAATCAGGTCAACGTTGTTACTAGAAAGGAAAGCGATGGAGCTTCTTTATGGCAGGCTGGTGGAGGTAAAAAAAGAACAAAACCAAACAAAGAAAGAGGACTTAAAAGAGAAGAGAGCAACTGTAACCACAACAACCAAAAAAAATGCATATAAATCCCCATTTATAGGGTGTAAAATGAATCTCCCTCCTGCTGTTTTTCCTCTTGAACATAAGCGGCAATCCAGGCATCAATTCGACAAAGCTGGCTGTTAAAGAACTATGCACGGATCTCTCTCTCTCTCTCTCTCTCTCTCCCTCCCTCCCTCCCTCCCCCTTCCCCCTCCCCCTCCTCTTCTTCTTCTTTTTCTTCTTCGTCTCTTTCTCTCCCTCCCTCCCTCCCTCCCCTTCCTCTTCCTCCTCCTCCTCCTCTGCTTCTTCTTCTTTTTCTTCTTCTTCTCTCTCTACCTCCCTCTCCTCCTCCTCTTCTTCCTTGTCTCTCTCTCCCTCCCTCCCCTTTCTCCTCCTCCTCCTCCTCCTCCTCCTCCTCCTCCTCCTCCTCCTCCTCCTCTTCTTCTTCTTCTTCTTCTTCTTCTTCTTCTTCTTCTTCTTCTTCTTCTTCTTCTTCTTCTTCTTCTTCTTCTTCTTCTTCTTCTTCTTCTTCTTCTTCTTCTTCTTCTTCTTCTTCTTCTTCTTCTTCTTCTTCTTCTTCTTCTTCTCTCTTCTCATCCTCCTTCCTTCTTCTTCCTTCTTTTTCTTCTTCTTCTCTCTCTCTCTCTCTCTCTCTCTCTCCCTCCCTCCCTCCCTCCCTCCCTCTTTTAAAAGCACCAGAGAGAATGGAACAAACGAGCTGATTTAGACATGAGATCCCAGGTATCTCAAATAAGTCAGTTTCTAGGTGAATAGATTTGTGACATCTTTGAAAATGGATTTTAGAGTTTTAGGGACAGTCGGAGAACAGTACGATATCTTTCCTTAAAGGAATGTGTTCGGAAAAACCAAGGGGTCTGCAAAAAGAAAAGGGGGCCAGGACACTCTCGCACACACACACACACGAAAAAGAATTACTTCCATTGGGAAATGTGTGTTTTTGAAAGTCAGGTCAAGGTACTTAACAATGAGGAGGACCCAGAAAACGGTGTTCAAAAGTTTTTCACTAATGACATTTTGTGTTTGGAAAAAAATAAAATAAAATCGGGCATGTTTGTCATCCGAAGGGGAAAGTAGGGCAAAAACAGTTTCATTGAACCAACATATCTGGAGCTTGGGATTCAGCTGTTTTGCTCTCTAAGCTTGTTCGCTACGTTTGCTGTTTTCTTGCAAACGTTTCGTTACCAAACTAGGTAACATCATCGGGGCTAGAAGGGAGGGGAGTTTGTGGAGAGGAGGAGGAGGGGGAGGAAGGAGCAGGAGGAGAAGGGCCGTGGTGTGGGGTCCTTGGCACTCTCTGAGCTTGGTTGTTAGCTTGCAGCTGTTTGGTTACCCAACTAGGTAACATCTTCAGTGCTGGAAAGGATTGAGGTTTGCCGAGAGGAGAAGGAGGAGAAGAAGGAGGAGGAAAGAGGAGGAGGAGAAGGAGGAGAAGGAGGAGGAGGAGGAGAAGAAGGAGCAGGGATAGGAGGAGGAAGGAGGAGGAGAAGGAGGGAGGAGGAGGAAGGAGAAGGAGGAGAAGGAGGAGGAGGAGGAGGAGGAGGAGGAGGAGGAGAAGGAGGAGGAGGAGGAAGGAGCAGGGATAGGAGGAGGAAGGAGGAAGAGGAGGAGGAGAAGGAGGAGAAGGAGGAGGAAGGAGGAGGAGGAGAAGGAGAAGGAGGAGGAGGAGGAGGAGAAGGAGGAGGAGGAGCAGGGATAGGAGGAGGAGGAGGAGAAGGAGGAGAAGGACTGTTGGGTCCTTGTGTTCTCTGAGCTTAGTTGTTTTCTTGGAGTCGATTCATCACCCATGTAGGTAATATCATCAGCGCTGGGAGGGAGTTGCAGGGGGAGGAGGAGGACTATGACATCCTTAGAGCTCTCTGAGTTTGGTTGTTTTCTTGCAGACATTTCATTACCCAGCTAGGGAACATCATCAGTGCTGTTAAAGGAATGGCACAAGCCACTGGGTATGTGACAGAAAGCAAACCCCATTCCCTTCTAGCATTGATGATGTTCCCTAGTTGGCTAATGAAACGCCTGCAAGAAAACAACCAAGATCAGAGAACACCAAGAACACCACAGTTTCATCATGGGAGGTGAATAAAAAAAAAAAATATTGGAGAAAGAAAGAAGTCACAGGACAAAAAGAAAAAAGAAAAAAAGCACAGTTTTTCTCCCATATGGGCTATTAACCTCAGGCCCCACCCTGCCTAGCGAGGGTGGGTAACTCTGAACTGCCTCACTGCTCCCATCATATCTTGCTTGATCCTTCATCCTATTTGCTAAAGCAGATTTGGAGCCTGCAGAGGAAACAAAATCAATGCCTTTTAAGAAGTTTAAGGGTTCATCAGCCATGGAATCCATAAACAAGGAAGACAGGACTGGACATCAGGCGCACTCAAGGCATTGGGGAAGAAATTTCAATTTATCCCAGAAAGCTTCCATTTTTCTAGGTCATCGGTAGGCAGAAAAGGAGGGGACGTTGAGAAGAACCTCTGGAGATATCTACACCCCCCCCCCCCATTTTTTTAAAAAAATTCTGACTATCTTGGATCTGCATTTTGGGTTTTCTGCTTGTGTAACATTTACCAAAATGATTCTTTTGAGCTCCTGGTGCCTCTCGGCTTCCAGATTAATTACAGAAGGGAGGGAGAAGAAGGTGGACAGAAGAGAATGAAATGCAGACAGACAGAGAGACTTTTGGCTTCATGCAAGGAAAGCAGCAGAAGCAGCAGAAGTCTTTCTTTCCCTCCCCCAAACTCCGCCAGAAATGAGTCTTTGTGAGAGTTTGTTGCACCAGCACAGACTCTTGGAGCAGGAGGCCTTGCAGGGTCCCAAAGACTCATTTCTGGCGGAGTTTGGGGGAGGGAAAGAAAGATTTCTGCTGCTTTCCTTGCGTGCAGCCAAAAGCAGAAGAAGAAAGAAGCAGAAAGAAGCAGCCTGGTGGCCAGGCCAGGCGTGGGGGGTGAGTGGGGCAAGTTCCCCCCCCCCCCGTGCTCTTCCCCCTCCCCTCACTACCTCATGTTGTTCGCAATGCAAGCGATGCAAGCCTTGTCTTCCCACGGGCCATGTGGGCTTCACAGCCTTGTGTTCCCACACAGCCTGGATTAATTGCTTTGGGGATGACATTTCTCTGCGGACCACCCACATTTTTTTGCGGACCACCAGTGGTCCCCCCCGGCCCACTGGTTGGTGACCATTGGCTTAAGGGACGTTTCAAGTTGGAATGCAGGGCGATTGGTCCACGTGATGGAGTGATGCGCGCAGGAGATGAATTTTGCGATTTTTAATTATTGGAGGAAAATCTCGAACTCTCCTATTCGGGTTTTCCCAGATGTGCCAGTATGACAATTCTAATAAAATGGAACTTTGAGAAAATGTCGGTCTTGGAGTTTTGGTGCTTGAGTTTGTTTTCCCTGGAACGCTGACATGGGGAGGGATTTGAAGATATTGGGAAGGGATTCCAGAAAGGTTGAGAAGAGGCATAAAAGAGATGCCAAAACGAGAGGTGATTGTTCCCAGAGCTGTTTTTCAGATGCAAATCGATTCCTTCCAGCCCCGGTCATTCCCCCCCCCCCAGCCTGAAACGAAACCTTCACTATTCTTTGCAAGTAAAACAAACCAGTTTCGAATTTAACATTATTCAGAGGGAGAAGGGGAACAAGGCATTCAGAAAGCCACGACTGCACTTGTGTGGGACACAAAGAAGACAGAGCATCGGGCACAAGAGCAGGAAAGTATCATACCTTGTCTAGGGAGATGAAAAGGGCTTTCAAACAAATAGCTGAAATTACACCCCCATTGCTCCTTTGTCTGTTCTCCTTATTGCTAGGCAGGACTTGAAAGAATTCAGTAGGTTCCCCCGTTGGACCTGTGCATTGTATCGCCTTCTGGGAACAGATCAAGAAGGAGGTAATCAGGGTTTATTGGCTGGAGATACATATTCTCTATGCAATTTTCTCTCCAGCTTCAAGGCTGGGAACAAATAAGGTAAGATAGAATACATTCATTCAACCCTTACCTGGGTTTTTTGGGTGGGGGGTGGGGAGTTCATCCACTTCTTAGCTTATTTCTCCATTCCATATTTTGAAACCTGACTCGTCCACACAAGTTCTTTGGAAATAGGCCTTACCTCGCTCAACTGCAGATATCACAAAAGCTACAAGAGAATCTATGGGTAGGTAGCAAGTGACGCCATGGGACAAGGCACCAAGAAAAGGTTAAAGGATCTGCTTGAAAATTGTCTTCTCCATGTGGACTGCTATGGTTCAGTGCTAGCCAAGATACCACTAGCTTTCCTTCCTTCCTTCCTTCCTTCCTTCCTTCCTTCCTTCCTTCCTTCCTTCCTTCCTTCCTTCCTTCCTTCCTTCCCTCCTTCCTTCCTCTTTCTTGCTTTCTTGCTTTTTCTCTCCTTTCTCCATCACCCAATATAAGCATATCTCTTTCCAATGCTAGAAATGAATCCCATAATCCTTCCTTCCTTCCTTCCTTCCTTCCTTCCTTCCTTCCTTCCTTCCTTCCTTCCTTCCTTCCTTCCTTCCTTCCTTCCTTCCTTCCTTCCTTCCTTCCTCTTTCTTGCTTTCTTGCTTTTCCTTTCCTTTCTCCATCACCCAATAAAAGCATATCTCTTTCGGATGCTTTTTTCCAATGCTAGAAACGTATCCCAGCATCCTGTTTACTTGGCCAACATTTTCAAGCACTCCAAAATAGCAAAAGGCCCCATTGACTCAGCTCCTAGACAATGGCCCTCACGCTGGAAGCGTTTGTGATGAGAGTCCTCATGTTGGATCCGGAGAGGTTGAATCAATGCTTGAATGACAATGAGGATTTTTCAGCCTCATTAATGAAGAAAGAGGACATGGCTCTCCATCAAAGGCGGTGGCATCACTGTGTTGTATGTTATTGAACCTGGGGTCATGTGCAGAGAGAGAGAGAGAAGCTCCGACTTCTGCAGTTACAGAAGCAGAGATAAGTTGGCACAAAATGGGATCAGTGGCTTTCCTTATAGGCCAGGAGGAATCCTAAAGTCATTCAAGTGCTTAAGATGAAAAAAAGCAATAAAATGAATAGGTTTGTTCAGTGGTGGGATTCAATTTTTTTACTACTAGTTCTGTGGGCGTAGCTTGGTGGGCATGGCAGGGGAAGGACACTGCAAAATCCCCTTCCCTCCCCAGCCCACTAACCTGCTTTCCAGCTCCGTTCTCCTGGGCAGGGCAACCAAAGAAGACCCAGCCAATCAACTTGTGGGCGTGGCTTGGTGGGTGTGGCATTCTGTGGGTGTGGCAGGGAAGGTTACTGCAAAGTCCCCTTCCCTCCCCACCCCACTAACCTGCTTTCCAGTTCCGTTCTCCTGGGCAGGGCAACCAAAGGAGACCCAGCTGGGACTCCATGGGAGGCAGAGAAGAGATGGGGTTGGTGGGGCCAGTCAGAGGTGGGATTGGCCGGTTCTCTGAACTACTCAAAATTTCCGCTCCCGGTTCTCTAGAACCAGTCAGAACCAGCTGAATATACCACCTCTGGGTTTGTTGGGTTTTATATGCTACCAGTACGACAGAAACCGATGCTAGTTGGAAAGTTTGAATATCTGAAAAGGGACAAAGAATTGAAAAAGGTTAACATAGAGAGGTGAGGGTAAAGGTGGGAGAGAAACACCCAGGGCCAAAGATGGATTTCAAAGAGGTTTTGGTTTAACAGCAGCCTGGAATTTTCGCCTATATAATCCTTTCTGTCTTAGGATTCCTTGTTTACGCGGGGGAAGATGGATTGTGTCAAGCGTGGCATCTCAATTAATTACGCAGGGACTTTTCCTAAGCATCGATCCCAAAGGATCGTTTCCATTAAGGGGCCTCTCATAAAACTCGCAATGACTCTGTTACAGCACAACTTGTATTCCCCTACTGAGGTAAAAGAAGAAGAAGAAAGAAAAGGAGGCGAAGGAGGAATGTTGGAGGAGGAGGAAAAGAAGAAGGAGGAGGAGGAGGAAGAGTAGGAGGAGTTTTGGAGGAGGAAGAGAATGAGAAGAGGAGAAGAAGGAGGAGAAGGAGAAGAAGGGGGAGGAGGAAGAGTAGGAGGAGTTTTGGAGGAGGAAGAGAATGAGAAGAGGAGAAGAAGGAGGAGAAGGAGAAGAAGGTGGAGGAGGAAGAGGAGGAGGAGTTTTGGAGGAGGAAGAGAATGAGAAGAAGGAGGAGAAGAAGGTGGAGGAGGAAGAGTAGGAGGAGTTTTGGAGGAGGAAGAGAATGAGAAGAGAAGAAGGGGGAGGAGGGGGAGGAGGAAGAGGAGGAGAAGAAGGAGGAGGAAGAGGAAGGAAGGAAAAAGGAAGACATGAATTTGGATAAACCCAGAACTAGATCCCAGCAAAACTGCCAGGACTTAGCATAAGAACTGATAGACAAAGAACAAGATCAAGTTGGAGTGGTAAAGAATTACATTTCCCCCCACTAGTGAACTTAGTGTCTCAGTAGCTACGTCCTCCTTGCTTCAAAGAACACCAAAGCCCAAAGGGAGAGGATGGAAGACAGCATGGGATGAACACCCAGTATGGTCGAAGCCCTCAGTGAGTACAAGCCAGGGCCAAAGATCTTTCTGGATGGAGGCCAGGGAGGAGCCACGTTGCAGAAAAAACTTTCGGGAGAAGGTATGGAGCTCCCCAATTAAACCTGGGATTTAGCTCCAATAAAGCCCTTGGTTTATCCCCCGCCCACCTTTCCGAACAGCTTAATTCTCCACCATCGGCCAAGGGCTCGATTTACGTGGTAATCAATGTTCTTTTGCTTCCTTTGGCTCCATCTTCTAGCCCAGCCAGGTTCTTCGGAGTGACAAGTGCTTGTTTGCAAAAACGAGCCACTTCAGCTCCACTCCCAGAGGGGAAGGAAGAGCGGGGAAAAGGAAGGCTATTTATAGTTCTCTCTACCTAATAAATTTTTATTAGTCATTCTTCCACCAACACCAACTGTCTTTGTTCTCTTCTTTTCCTTTGAGGTGAGGGGCCTTTCCCATGGGCTCCCCCCCTCCCCAATCTGAAATGGTACAAGCCACGAAGGCTTATTGCAGTCGGGCAGTGCTAGTTCGAGGTTTTGGGGTGGTGGTGGGGGAAACTATGCTGGACTTTGGGGAGGGGTGCAGAAAGAGCGGGGAAGAAGAGCCAAAGCTAATTCGATTAACCGAGCGCAGTGCTAGAATGAAGCTTAGAATAGATGAACCGGAAGGGACGGCAGAGGTCTTCTAGTCCAGCCCCCTGCTCAGGCAGGAGAAGAACGGAGAGTAAATATTGTCGCGATAGCTTTACGCCATATAATGCTTGCGCTCTTTTTTACTATGTGGGAGAGGGCAGTAGTACTCAGCTTATGACCACAATTGGGACATGAGTTTCTGTCGCTGAGCGAGGCGGTTATTAAGCAAATTTGCCTTCCCCTGCTCACCGGAAGCCAACTGGGAAGGCCACAGGTTGTCTAGCATGGGGCTAAATCTGAATAGTCATAGATTCGTAGGGTTAGAAGGGACCTTATACAAACCTCAAACCAATGGTTGCCCAATCCACTCTTGAAAACCTCCAGGGATGGAACCCCAGTCATCCCAGATTATTGATTGGTTGCTTGATTGATTGATTGAATTCCTGTGCCACCCATCACACTAATACTGGGTAGCTTACCATCTAAAACTGTCAGGTATTTCCTGACGGTGAGAATAACTTAATCAGTGGAACAATTTGCCTCCAGAAGTTGTGGCTGCTCCTACACTGGAAGTTTTAAAGAGGAGATTGGACAGCCATTTGTCTGAAGTGGTGTAGGCTTTCCTGCCTAAGCAGGGGGTTGGACTAGAAGACCTCCAAGGTCCCTTCCAACTCTATTATTCTATCCCATCCCATCCCACCCCATACCTCCCTTTCCATCCCGTTCCGTTCCGTTCCATTCCATTCCATTCCATTCCATTCCATTCCATTCCATTCTATTCTATTCTATTCTATTCTATTCTATTCTTATTGTACCCTATGATTATTATTAAGTGTTGTACCTGATGATTCTGGACTCTTGACGGATGTATCTTTTCTTTTATGTACACTGAGAACATTTGCACCAAGACAAATTCCTTGTGTGTCCAATCACACCTGGCCAATAAAAGTATTCTATTCTATTCTATTCTATTCTATTCTATTCTATTCTATTCTATTCTATTCTATTCTATTCTATTCTATTCTATTCTTATTGTACCCTATGATTATTATTAAGTGTTGAACCTGATGATTCTTGACTCTTGATGGATGTATCTTTTCTTTTATGTACACTGAGAGCATTTGCACCAAGACAAATTCCTTGTGTGTCCAATCATACCTGGCCAATAAAAGTATTCTATTCTATTCTATTCTATTCTATTCTATTCTATTCTATTCTATTCTATTCTATTCTATTCTGTTCTGTTCAGTTCTGTTCTGTTCTGTTCTGTTCTGTTCTGTTCTGTTCTGTTCTGTTCTATTCTATTGTTTTATAGCCCTAACACTCATTGATTCTCTTTCAGCGTAAAATATCAGGCAGGTCTATTCAGAAGATCGAATGGTAGAAGACCACATACATTGCCTTGAGCAATTTGGAAAAATCTTTACAACTGTAGGAAGGTTTCTGTAAAATAATAATAAAAAGCTGAAAAGCAACTCCAGATAATGCATAAGAGTGAAATGGGACTTGTAAGGCCCAGTGCATCTCTATTAAGTCACTATATTGAAGATGAAAACAGTGTTAGAATATCTCAGGAAGAATATTTCCAATTCCAGCAGCTGGTGAGACAAGACAACTGCCGAAGGAGTGGGAAACATCAACGGATCCTGGGGTGAATTTTATAGGAAGCGAACTTGAGAATTCTGTTCCCATCAGCTCATCTGGAAGAAGCAAAAAAAAAAAAAAATGCTAGCCAGTTGCAGTGGGCTTTTCCCATCAAGTACGCGCAACAGTCGGGGAAAAATAGTGGGCTAATGAAAGTTGCACACAAACAGCGGTAGCTGTTTAACGAGAGAACTGAAAGTGGAATAATTTCCCTTTTTCAAAATCGGCGTTCGGGAAATCTGCTCATCAGGAAATGAAATCTGAAGGCTTCGCATTAAAAAGGAGATTCCTGGATCATTTGAGTTAATAGTTACACAAGAGAAGGCCTTCTTATATTAAGAAATATTGAAAGTTTTTTTTTTTAAAGGACTATTCCACTCTGAAGGTCCATTCTGAAGAACTATCTGGCTAACGTAGCTGGGAAAGCGGAAAAGATTTAACAGAGTGATAGAGTAACAGAGTTGGAAGGGATCTTAGAGGTCATCTAGTCCAACTCCCTACTCAATCAGGAAACATGGCTGTCCAACGTCTTCTTGATGTCAGGGTTCCAGCAACCCTCCATTCCCAATCCATAACTCCAAGACAGACATATCTCAAAGGTACCTTGATCTGAACAGTAAACTGGCACATCTGTGGAATCCCGAATCTGAAAGTTTTCAGGCTTCCTTGCAATATTCAAGACTACAAATCCATCCCCCCTTGGCGGTCATCACATCACATGGCCCAATCACGATCCGTCCTAAAGTAAGATCCTTATTTCATCCTGCGCCATACTCAATGACCTTGAACTAACAAAAGAATTTTATTTTGTCTACTTAGAGCTACTCAATTGAAACTCCCTTCTCCCACTTTCTCAGGCTTGTGGCAGCATGGGAGCTTCGACTCTCAAAATGATTTCCAAAGCTATTCTATTCTCTCTACTCTACTCTACTCTACTCTACTCTCTCTACTCTACTCTACTCTACTCTATTCCATTCCATTCCATTCCATTCCATTCATTCCATCCCACCCCATCCCATCCCATCCCATCCCATCCCATCCCATCCCATCCCATCCAATCCTATTCTATTCTATTCTATTCTATTCTATTCTATTCTATTCTATTCTATTCTATTCTATTCTATTCTATTCTATTCTATTCTATTCTACTCTACTCTACTCTACTCTACTCTACTCTACTCCATTCTATTCCATTCCATTCCATTCCATTCCATTCTATCCCATCTCACCCCACCCCATCCCATCCCATCCAATCCCATTCCTTTCTATTCTATTCTATTCTATTCTATTCTATTCTATTCTATTCTATTCTATTCTATTCTATTCTAGTCCATTCCGTTCCGTTCCGTTCCATTCCATTCCATTCTATCCCATCCCATCCCTCTCTATTCTATTCTATTCTATTCTATTCTATTCTATTCTATTCTATTCTATTCTATTCTATTCCATTCCATTCCATTCCATTCCATTCCATTCTATTCCACTCTACTCAACTCTATTCTACTCTATTCTATTCTACTCAGTAGCTTAGAAAATGAAAAATAAATGTGACCATTTCTTCTCCTTGAAGTGGTAGTGCTTCATTTGCATTTCCTTATAAGCGAGGCGGGTGGCCTGGGGCAGCTGCTGAAATCTGGGTGTTCGGCTTGCAATCATAACCGAATCAGAAGCCATCTCAATAAACTAATATCTGACACGACTTCCCCTTTCTCGGGGACAATTTGCAATTCCTACATAAACCGTTTCCCGGCACGGATATTTTTTTTCTTCTCTTCCCCCAACAATATACCTCCGTGTTCTATTTCCGCACCACCGACAAGCCGAGCAAGTGATTGAAATTTCAATCTGCAAATATCTCAAGAAGATCGTTCTGCATGTTACGCTTACCGCAAATTATACGTACGCAGAATGGAACGATAATAACAGTTTGAAGAATTCGGGGGGCTGCAAAAGGATGACAGCCAGAGGAGATACCTTCGTTTAAATACAGCTTGTCCTCGACTTATGGCTGCAATGGAGCCCAACATTTCTGTTGCTAAGTGAGACATCGATGAAGTGACTTCCGCCCCATTTTACAACAGTTGCTTGTGCCTCTGTGACCAAGTGAATCGCTGCAGGCAAAAAGGTTCAAGCATTTTGGGAACAGGAAGTCCTTGGTGGATGTAGGGAAGGATGGGTTTGAAACGCCAGATTCTTGGAAGACCTTCCAGCTCTTTCCATCCCCCCCCCCCGCTCACTCAGGTATCCAGGTGCATGCTTCTCTGACCGCCTGTCAAAAGCCAGCCTCATTTCGAAATCAACTTGATTATGCCTCGTCTCTGAATTCCTGTCAGCCTCATGGAGCATCTCTTTCCAGCAGTTTTACACAATGTCCACAGGATCATTGAACCTCATCAAAGCATGTGCTGAAACACTTAACCCTCTCGTCCCCAGACCATGTGTGCACCAGGCCAGCAGCATGTGGGGCAGGCTAGAAGTAGGCCCAGAGAGTGAGCGTAGGAAGGGAGATTCTACTCTGTCTGCCTGCCTCTTTCTTTCTTTCTTTCTTTCTTTCTTTCTTTCTTTCTTTCTTTCTTTCTTTCTTTCTTTCTTTCTTTCTTTCTTTCTTTCTTTCTTTCTTTCTTTCTTTCTTTCTTTCTTTCTTCTTTCTTTCTTTCTTTCTTCATCATTCATCTATCTATCTATCATCTATCTATCTATCTATCTATCTATCTATCTATCTATCTATCTATCTATCTATCTATCTATCTATCTATCTATCATCTATCTATCTATCTATCCATCATCTATCTATCATCTCTCTCTCTCTCTCTCTCTCTGACTATCTATCTATCTATCTATCTATCTATCTATCTATCTATCTATCTATCTGTCATCTAACTCTATATCTATCTATCTATCTATCTATCTATCTATCTATCTATCTATCTATCTATCTATCTATCTATCTATCTATCTATCTATCTATCTATCTATCTATCTATCATCTATCTATCTATCTATCTATCTATCTATCTATCTATCTATCTATCTATCTATCTATCTATCTATCTATCATATCATCTATCTATCTATCTATCTATCTATCTATCTATCTATCTATCTATCTATCTATCTATCATCTATCATCTATCTATCTATCTATCTATCATATATCATCTATCTATCATCTATCATCTATCTATCTATCTATCATCTATCTATCATCTATCTAGCTTTAATCATCTATCTACCCCTGCCTCTCTCTCCCTCCCTCTCTCTCCCTCCCTCTCTCTCCCCCCCTCTGTCTGAATCATCTCTCTTTCACTAATCTCTCTCTCTCTCTCTCTCTCTCTCTCATCTATCATCTATCTATTCAATTGAGTTCAATCTTTATTACGGCTACAGACCAGCACTTTTCACCATTTTTCACACTTACAACCAAAGCATCATCCTCCATGATTATGCAATCAAAATTCAGATGCTTAGCAAATGACTCACATTTACGACGGTTGCCGTGTCCCAGGTCACCTGATTCCCTTTTGTGACCTTCTGACAAGTAGAGTCAATGGGGAAGCCAGATTTCACTTAACAACCGGGTTGCTAATTTAACAACTGCAGCGATTCACATAACGACTGTGGCCAGGGAGGTCATAAAATGAGGGCGAAACTCATTTAGCAGCCTTCTCGCTTAGCAGCAGAAATTTTGGGCTCCATTATGGTCGTATGTCGAGGACTTCCTATGCTTGATTATGCCATTCATTGTATGCTGTTTCTGCCTGTATATTGCCTCCTTTCCTTAGAAAGGAAGCCTTCATATAGATTTCATATCTATATGGTTTGTTTTCACCCATAAATTAATTTAGAGATGATTCTTCATTCCTCAAGTCAAATAGGATAAAACCGCTTTTCTTTACTCACCAAAGCCTTGTATATTTTAAAACAGGGAGAAAGTGAGAAGGAGCCTCAACATTTGTTAATAATAATAATAATAATAATAATAATAATAATAATAATAATAATAATAATAATAACAACAACAACAACAACAATAATAATAATAATAATAAAAATAATAATAATAATAATAATAATAATAAGCAAACCATGTGTCCAATTGAATATGGTTTTTAAATCTGAAGCCTTCTTCAGCTTCAAGCACAGCAGCCTTAGAAAAATGAAGCCATAGATCGGATAAAAAGCAAACCGCTTACCCCTCCCTTTTATTTGTCTTATATATTAGCAAGACTCCACAACGGTGTGATGATAATTAAAAAGAGAGAAAAGTACATCTAACTTGATATTTAAAACTTCAAGGTGAAGGATGTGATAAAACAAGAAGGCAGTTAAATATTTATTGCAGCCAGGATGGGATTTTCTCCCCCCCCGCTCCATTTTCCTTTGGAGGGGGCTGTGGGGGGACTATATTAAAAAAAAAAGATCGTATCTGGGAAAGATTTTAATTATTTAGTGCGATGGGTAGAAATTAAAATCCCAACAGGCAATTCTGTCAGTAGGCTATAAAATAACTTGAGACAAGAGTTTGGGGCTAAAGGACTGGAATCGGTTTTCTGGGACCACTGAAATCTTGTAAAGTATAAGGTTGTAAGAAAACCAACATAGAAAAAAAGGAGAGATTTCCTGACAATCAGAATAATTAATCAGTGGAATAGCTTGCCATCAGAAGCCGTGGGTGCTCCAACACTGGCGGTTTTTAAGAAGAGATTAGACAAACATTTGTCTGAAATGAGGTTGGACTAGAACAGGGGTCACCAACCTTTTGGACCTCAGGGACCACCACACTCATAATTTTAAATCCCGCGGACCACTAAGATGAATTTTGGCTGACGGTGGCTTGCTAACATTTTCCCAGGGTCTCTGCAGAAAGCAGCAGAGACCCTGGGAAAAAAACCCCAAAAGTCTGCAGGAAAATTCCACATCCCGTCTTCCTACCGATCGATCGTTCTTTATTTGGGATTGCAGGATATCGTCTCCGGCTCTGTTCTCAGGGGGAGAGAGAAAGAGAGAGAGAGAGAGACAGAGAGAGAGACAGAGAGAGAGACAGAGACTTTTGGCTTCATGCAAGGAAAGCAGCAGAAGCTGCAGAAGTCTTTCTTTCTCTCCCCCAAACTCTGCCAGAAATGAGTCTTTGTGAGCCTCTTGGAGCAGGAGGCCTTGCAGGGTCCCAAAGACTCATTTCTGGTGGAGTTTGGGGGAGAAAAATAAAGGCCTTTGCTGATTTCCTTGCATGCAGCCAAAAGCAGAAGAAGAAAGAAGCGGAAAGAAGCAGCCCCGTGGCCAGGCCAGGAGCATGGGATGAGTGGGGCAAGTTCCCCCCCTCTGCCCTTTCCCCCCTCCCCTCACTACCTCATGTTGTTTGCAATGCAAGCAATGCAAGACTTGTGTTCCCATGGGCCATGTGGGCGGTGTAGCCTTGTGTTGCCACCTGGATTAATTGCTTTGGGGGATGCTTTGGGGGTGGCCAGGGGTGGGATTCTCCCAGTTCGCACATATTCGCTAGAACCGGTTGTTAACATTCTAAGCAGTTCGGAGAACCGGTTGTTAGAAGAAATTCCTGTCCTAATCCTGTAAGGAAGGCAGGAAGGAAACATTCTGGTGTTGCTTACAGAAACTGCCTCTCCGTTAACCCTTATTACATTCTTGGCAGGAGTAGACTTCCTGTCTCTGGAACGTTTCTGGAGTTTTTCCCCCCTCCTTTGCTGGTACTTTGCTTGTGTGGAGTGACCATTCAAAGTTACAATGGCACTGAAAAAAGTGACTTATGACCATTTTTCACACTTATGACTGTTGCAGCGTCCCCCCAGTCACGAGAGGCCAGACGAGGAGATGCGTGCCTCGATGTAAGTGATGTCCACCCAGTCACATGACCACCAAGCCACACCCACAGAACCGGTTGTTAAAAAATTTGAATCCCACCCCTGGAGGTGGCATTTCTCTGCGGACCCCCAAAATTTTCTCACAGACCACCAGTGGTCCCTGGCCCACCGGTTGGCAACCACTGGAATAGAAGACCCCCCAAGTTCCCTCCCAATTCTGTCATTCTGTTAGCCTGTACGAAAGGGTCTTCCACTAGACCCGGGGGTTGGACTAGAAGACCTCCAAGGTCCCTTCCACCATTGTTATTCTGCTTCCTTTTGTATAGCAAGGCATTGACTGGAGGGGGTAAATGTCCAACAAGTGAAGGTGATGGCCAGATGGAATGTTTATAGCTGCCATCTTTTTTTTTTTTTTTAATTTGATTTTAGTTGCAGCCATTCCTGAGAAAGTGTGACCACATCGTGTTGGCCAAGTCTTAATTCTGGATTGATTTTCAACATCTGCTGCACTGCGTTGGAGTGAACCGTTTGAGGCGCCCCCTGAAAATATTGGCAACTTTTCTTGAACAACACTAACCTTGCAGATTCAATTACCGGGATCTCAAAGATAGATTGTGACCCTACCCTGCAATTATAAAACCTTAGCTGAATCCAAGGAAGGAACAGATGGGAAGTGTATATTCCTTCGGAATTGTTTCTAACCACTGTCCAGCCTAAGCGGGTATCTTAAGATATCAGGAACAACAGTTGAATAAAAATGTGTTTATTCTCAGCTTGGCAAGAAGCTGGACCGAAAGTCCCAGGTGAGAATTTTGGGGCGAGGGAGGGAAGGACCTGTTTGCACACCTATCATTAGGGTGTCTCTCTGTGTGGTTTTTCTGCTTTGTCCCAAACTCTTTCTTATATTAGTTTACAAACACACATCTTTGAAATGCTAATGTGATCATTACTGAACACAACCCAGCTTTAATATCCACCGAGCTAAACTTTCTGGGGTTTGAATACGGAAATATTGTTTCATTCACCCCTAGGTGAGTGACGTAGACTTAGAGCTTGGAATAACTTTATTGTTGCTTTAAATGTACGCTTTAAATTTCATGGCATGCGGCTCTCAAAGGGTCTCCACCTTCAATATGTGCCACCTAAACATGACAAAAATATAAATAAATACAACATTATGCCATAAGTAAAGGTTCCTTGCACATACATGCTGGTTGTTTCCTGCTCATCTCCATTACAAAGCCAAAGAGCCAGCGCTGTCCGAAGACGCCTCCGTTGGTCATGTGGCCAGCAGGACTAAATGCCAAAGGCGCACGGAACGCTGTTCCCTTCCCACCAAAGTGGGTCCCTATTTTTCTACTTGCATTTCTTTTACCTGCTTTCGAACTGCTAGGTTGGCAGAAGCTGCTGGGACAAGTAACAGGAGCTTACTCCGTTACGTGGCGCTGGGGATTTGAGCCGCCGAACTGCTGACCTTTCTGATCGACAAGCTCAGCGTCTTAGCCACTGAGCCACCACATCCCCTAATTATGCATATACCCACCTATATTAATGAAACAAAACAGGTAGTCCTTGACTTAAGACGGTAATGGAGCTTGGAATTACGATTGTAAGTCATTGCGGTCATTAAGCAGATCATCATGTAACCGCCACCTGATTTTACAACCTTTTTTGTGGTGGTCATTAAGCAAATAGTGGGGTTGCTAAGCAAATAATTTCAAACCGTTGTAAGGGATCAGTCATTAAATGAGGACTACCTGCGTTGAGCCACCTGGACTTTGAAAAAAATGGATGAAGTTTTGAAACACCCTCTAACATTGATTTCTCCTATTCTGGAAGTGACCATCACAATGATAGTTGTTGGCATTATTTAACTTATAAATTACACAATTAATGATGCAACCACAGGGAAGCCGCAGAAGGTTCTGGAGTTGGATCAAGGAGTCTTGGGTTCAAATCCTCTTTGGGTGTGGAAACCAGAGGTGGTCTTCAGCCGGTTCTGACTGGTTCTGGAGAACCGGTAACGGAAATTTTGAGTAGTTTGGAGAACTGGCCAATCCCGCCTCTGACTGGCCCCGCCCCATCTATTCTCCTCCTCCCGAGTCCTAGCTGATTGGTTGGGTCTTCTTTGGTTACCCTGCACAGGAGAACGGGGCTGGAAAGCAGGTTAGTGGGGTGGGGGAGGGAATGGGGATTTTGCAGTAACCTTCCCCTGCCACGCCCACCAAGCCACGCCCACAGAACCAGTAGTAAATTTTTTTGAATCCCACCCCTGGTGGAAAAAATCCCCCCCTCCGTACTTTTTCTCCTGAAGAATAGCAAGATGCAAATGTAACAACAGTAAGTGTCAAACACAAAACACCCAAATGCATTTCTGATGTTTTTATCTATTTCTTTCCTAGAGGAACTTGACAGATCTGGAATTCTAATTTACATTGCCTGTTTGTATCATTTCTTTCTTTCTTTCTTTTTTTTGCCTACTCCTCCTGATTTTGAATACAATGGGGTTTTGAATGGGCTTCACCACTAGTTATAGAAAGCGTGAATTTCGTGGCGTTAGCATATTCTGGCTGCCTGGCTTTGAAATCCGTCAGACTTTCTTGAAAGGATCCAAGGCATTTGAATATCAAAAGTGAGGTTTCAGCGCCAGAGAAGCATTCGGCTGCAATTAGCAACATCTGGCAGCTGTCTTAGAAAGGTGGATTTCAAAATAAACATCATTTTTCTCATCACCACCCTGCATTTCACCAGGGATGGGGGGAGAATCGAACAACCATTATGATGGTTTGAAGGATGTTCCAGGGGGACATCAAGGATGGGATCCATCTGGGTACTACAAGAAGGCTGACAGCTTCAGGTTGAGTCAGCACAACCAGAAGGACACGCTGCTTTGGTGTGTGTCTCCGCGGTTGTGTAGATTGATACAAGACACATTTTGACTGCCAGAAACGCTGCCCTTGTTTGTGTTGTGGCAGAATCGTTCTTCTCTATAAAGGAAGACAGTCAAGAAGGGGGCCTTCCTGCTTTTGCATCAGAAGAATCGAGTTCTGCAAGAAACTTTTGGAGGCGGCTAATTAGTCTGCTCCTTCCTTCTTCAGATACTTGAGTGTATCCACCCCTTTCACCTAGGATCTGTGGCAGGGTTTCTCAACCTTGGCAGCTTTAAGACATTTGGTCATTTGGACTTCAACTCCCAGAATTCTTTGCCTTCTGATGTTCCAGTGTTGACAGGATATTCAATAGATAGATAGGTGGATAGATAGATGATAGATAGGTAGGTAGGTAGGTAGGTTGGTTGGTTGGTAGGTAGGTAGATAGGTAGATAGGTAGATACATGCATAGATACATAGATAGACAGAGATGATGGATGGATGGATGGATGCATTGAGATAGAGATAGATAGACAGACAGACACACACACACACATATACATACATAGATACATAGATAGACAGAGATGATGGATGGATGAATGGATGCATTGAGATAGAGATAGATAGACAGACAGAGAGACAGACACACACACATACATATATACATACATAGATACATAGATAGACAGAGATGATGGATGGATGGATGCATTGAGATAGAGATAGATAGACAGACAGACAGACAGATAGACACACACACACACATACATATATACATACATAGATAGACAGAGATGATGGATGGATGGATGGATGGATAGAGACATAGATAGAAAGACAAATAGATAGAGAAGATAGATAGCTAGATAGATAGAAGATAGATAGATATAGATTAGATAGATCAAGATAAATAGATAGATCAAGATAGATAGATTAAGATAAATAATCAAGGTAATAGATCAAAATAAATAGACAGATCAAGATAGACAAATCAAGATAAATAAATAAATCAAGATAGATCAAGATAGATCAAGGTTAGCATAGATAGTTCAAGATAGATAGATAGTTGGTAGATATTTCTGAACATGCTAGGACTACCATGCCGCTGGGGAATTCTGGGAGTTGGAGTCCATCCATCTTAAAAATGGCTAAGTTGAGAAGCATTGCTTTAAAGGATGATGCCCATCACCAGGCATGAGGGATCAACAGAGGTTGTTGCAACTCTCTTGAGAGATAAGCACCTAGGTTTCACATCAGGCTTCTGGGCTAAGGAATTTATTTCCTTCTCGTGCTGCCCTAGACTTTCCTTATTCAAGCAAGCCCCTTGTTTTCCCTTCACATCCGCTCACCTTTTGGGAGGTGCCCCACCTCTGGCAATGCACTCCTTTCCCAAAGCCAGCTCCCATTATGTTATCTGTCACTTTATTGGGGTTTCTGAGCCATTTATTTTTATGTCTATACATCGTAGTTGGCGAACAGACGTTGGCCTGGGAGCATAAAACTGACAAGACAGGGTACCGGAGTGTGAAGAGTGTCACTGGAGCAGCAGCCTGTGAAATTAACATGATATCGAAAGCGTCAATGTTTATTTACTGGAAATATCTGGATGAAATGCGGGAGACTGCAAAGGGCAGCGCCGAGAGGAGGAGCTTTGAGTTGGCAGAAGTGCCCCAGGCCGGCTGGCCTTCAGTTCCATTGCTGATGCTTCTGGGCCCACCAAACCCAACCTGGGGTTGTAGCCTCATTGCAATCTCTGCTTGCTTTGTTGCGGTCATCCTTTGGAGGGAGTTGTGCAGTGATGGGATTCAAAATATTTTTACTACCAGTTCTGTGGGCATGGCTTGGTGGGTGTGGCTGGGTGGGCATGGCAGAGGAAGGATACTGCAATATCTACATGCCCTCCTCACTCCTGGGGGAAGGTTACTGCAAAATCCCAATCCTTCCCCACCCTGCTAACCTACTTTCCAGCTCTGTTCTCCTGTGCAGGGCAACCAAAGAAGATCCAGTCAATCATCTGGGACTCCAGAGGCAGAGAATAGATTGGGCAGGGCCAGTCAGAGGTGGGATTTGCCAGTTCTCCAAACCAGTGGCCCCCAACCTTTTTTGTCCCACGGACCGGTACCGGCATCACAAAATGATCCACGGACCGGTACCGGCATCAGCACACAGGACCAAGGCAAGGCGAGCCGAGCGACCGACCAGCCAGCCGTCCCCTGCTTCTCCCCGCCACCTTCAACTCCTCCTTTGTACCTTTGTCGATGGGCTTTTTGGGCTCTTTCTTAATCTCCTCCTAATGCGAGACTCCACCGCCATCGGGAGGGCTCTTTGTTTGAAGCCGCCCCCCCCTCGACGAAACTAAGGCGCGAGGATTCCTTCAGCACCCAAACACTGCTTTCCAAACAACGACCAACAAAGCTCACCCGGAAGCATTTTCTCAAGCGCCGTCGAAACAAGATGGCAGCGCCCAGTTCTTTGCGGCCCGGTAAAAAATGATCCACGGACCGGTACCGGTCTGGGGCCCGGTGGTTGGGGACCACTGCTCCAAACTACTCAAAATTTTTGCTACCAGTTCTCTTGAACCGGTGAGAACCGGCTGAATCCCATCTCTGGAGTTGTGTCTCCACATTTGTGCACCTCTAGGTAGAAATATACCGAGAATTATAATCCATCAAAAGCTTGCAGATACAGGAGGAAAGAGAGAAGGCCTTCAGGATGCTGAAAATGTTCTCAGCCAGTGGATTTAGAATCATAGAATTAACCAAGTCTGAACAATAGCAATTGCACTTAAGACTTATACAGGTAGTCCTCAAGTTACGACAATCTGCTTAGGGAACATTTGAAGTTACAAAAGAGACTTATGACCATTTTTCACAGTTGTATCCTTTCCAGCATCCCCATGATCATGTGATCAACATTCAGAATTGTGAAGTTGGAGTTGCCCAAAACCTAAACCATAAATGAACCAATGATAGTTAGCCTAGAGCAGGGGTCTTCAAACTTGGCATCTTTAAAACTTGTAGACTTCAGATCTCAGAATTATTCTCCTTCTCCTTCTCCTTCTCCTTCTCCTTCTCCTTCTCCTTCTCCTTCTCCTTCTCCTTCCCCACTCTTCCTCCTTCCTCCTGCTCCTCCTCCCTTCTCCTCCTCCTCCTCCTCCTCTCTGCAAACCTCAATCCCTTCTCGCACTAATTCTGGGAGCTGGAGTCCACAAGTCTTCAAGTTGCTAAGTTTGGAGACCCCTTGCCCAGAGTATTGTCCAGCTTGGTTGTTGCAAACAAGGTTGAGTCCCAGTGGAATGAATGATACAAATCCTTGACCTTCTCTTGTTGAAAAAAAATTGTGGTTCAGTTAACTGTGGAAAGTGTTTGCGAAGCTCTCTTCCCAAGAATGGTTCTTCTCTTCCCAAGAATGGTTTCCTTGGGAGACCACCATTACACCTCCATAAACCGTTTCAACTATTCTTAACCAGCCCTGGGCTAGGAGCGTAGGCTTCCTGTTTTTCAAACCATTGCCTTCATTAATAATTCACACTTCCCTTAGCTAGTTAAGGAGGTGGCAACTCGTAAAAACATTAATTTGCAACTTTGGAACACTACTATTCCTGATTTAGCCCTTGCTCGGGTATCTTTGATCGATACTGACTTAGCTATTAATTTTAGTCTCCTTTACTCCGTGACTGAAGGAATGGAAAGGATTTCTTTCCTGGAATTAACAAATTGCAGAGCTGGGGAATAAAAAGGAGCAACAATAATAGCCATCATAATATTCAGGGGAAAAAAAATGCCGGTTTTTTTTATAGAACCATAAAATTAGAGGGGCAACCTTAAAGGGTGGACCATATGGGGATGCATCAACCTTTATCAAGTCCAAGGAAAACTATAGCCCTGGATTAGTGATGTCCGTTACCTGTAAGGTAAAGAAGATAAATTCCAGCTGTGTCAAAAAAAAAACATGCATTTGAATAGAGCAGCTTCTTTCTGCTGGATTCTCCTAGAAAAATTCACAAGAACACATGAAATCAAATAATTCTTGATTGCTCACTGAAACTGGAGTATAAGGACACAAACACTGCTGTGTGGAACATCCTTAAACTTGGGATCTAGCAAGCTCCCTTACTTTTAACCTTCTGAAAAGCCATAAAGGGATTGGCCTTCCCCTACCATCTAGATCCTGGAATTGGGTGTGGTTGGAACCTGAGGGTTGTATGATCTGACTGTGGGTCAGGCATCTGCTTCTCCTGTTTTTTTTTTTTTTTTTTTTTGCTTCTGATCATTGTAAGCTACTCAGAGTTGTGTTCTAGAACAGGGGTCTCTAACCTTGGCAACTTTAAGACTTGTGGACTTCAACTCCCAGAACTGAAGATTGAGGAATTGAGGAATTCTGGCAGTTGAAGTCCACAAGTTAAAGTTGCTAAGGTTGGAGGCCCCTGTTCTAAATCTAGAAGATAGGCATCCATAACAGTCTTTGCAGTGAATATGTTTTTGAACTCCAAGCTCACAACCTGGAAAGTTTGAGATAGACTGATGTGATGTTCAAGCCGAATAGTGTGATGCTGATGTAGGCTGATGGGATTGTGGTTGTCTCTCCTGACTTCCTCCCCAGATCTGGGAAGGCCATATCATTGTTACAACATGGAAACAAGGATTTAGGAAGCCTTTATCAGATGAGACTTTGCTCTCCAAATATCTTGTAGCACCCCAACAGTTTCAACTGCAGAGATCTGGAAAGTGAGACAGAGGAGAGGTTTGCAACATATTTGGTGCTGGCGCTCTTTCCAGCAGAAATTAAGAAAACAGTTTGGGGAAGACAATCAAACTGTATGACTCTTAATGGTGAATGAACTTCAAGAATCTTAGGAGAGAGAAAAAAATCTCTATTACCACTTAAAAACAGTCTATTTATAAATAATGTAAAAGTATTGATTTGCTTGGCTTCCTGCTCTCAACATGTTCATTAGAGGGACGAGTTGGGAAACAATAAAATGACATTAAAATAAATTAAACCCGTAGTCACTCCAGACAAGAAAGGCTATTTGGCATCTTCCTAAAACCAACTAGATTTTGGTAAGATCCCAGGATGGAGGGACCTGTGTTTTGGACTAAAAGAACAACAGAGTTGGAAGGGGCTGCTCAAGCAGGAGGCCCAATACTATTTCAGACACAAATGGTCCTCCAATCTCTTCTTGAAAATCTCCAGTAATGGAGCATCCACAGCTTCTGAAGGCAAGCTGTTCCTCTGATTAATTGTTGTGTCAGGACATTTCTCCTTAGTTCCAAGATGCTTCTTTCCTGGATTACTTTCCACCCGTGGCTTCTTGTCTGCCTTTACGTGCTTTGGATAATAGGTCCTCTTCTTTGTGGCAGCTCTTCAAATATTGGAAGATGAGATCATGTCAATCCTAGTTCTTCTAGAGGCCAACTTTCCTTTTCCTTGAAGAACCGAGTTTCACTAAACCACAATCCTCCTCTTCTTCTTCTCCTGCCATGAAGTGAGAGAACCTCTGGAATGTTGGCCAAAGCCCTTTTGCAACACAGCCCTGGGTTTTCCCTCCCTAAACGCAGTCCCAGAATAAACATAATTAACTCCAAGCCAATATCCTTCATGCAGGGGATGATTTCTTCCTCAGGCATCTGAATGTCACCCTTGCAATTTTGCTGTCCCAAACATCTCACTCATTTATGTTGTCAGGAATTGTTCACAGCATAGCAAGGGGAAACGCCTCCTTTTGGAGACTGTTCAACCTTGGCATGGCTTTTAATCAACCATCCTAGGGAGAAAAAATAAAATAAACCTACAGCTGTTCTAAGTTATCATGTTGTGCCAGGAAATAATATTTTTTTTCTGTTCCTTTGATCCAGCCTCAATGTTCTTAAGGCACACATATTCTCCAAACTTCTTCACTACTCTATACACGTAGGGCTTGTGTTGGGTCCTACCTTGGCACCAAAGCCAATAAAAACCACCAGACACGAGGAATGGCATTTTCAGATACTGTTATTGGAGCACTCCATCAAAAGGGTCTCGGCAGCTAAAAAAGCCAAGACCCCAAACAAGGCCCAAATACAAATTTTATACAGCTATGATTAGGAAAGTTAACACCCTAAGAATCAATCATTGATTCTTTGACATATTTGTTTTGATTGGATTCTTCTACTTTACCCTCCGTCTTCATACATCGCATGTCTATGTTAATAGGCTTTTTTAACGAAAGGGCTATGTCTTTTACTAATATAATAACTGTCACCAAAGTTTATAGCAATAGCACTTAGACTTATATACCGCTTCACAGAGCTTTACAGCCCTCTCTAAGCGGTTTTACAGAATCAGACTATTTGCCCCCAACAATCTGGGTCCTCATTTTACCCACCTCAGAAGGATAGAAGGTTGAGTCAACCTTGAGCCGATCAGGATTGAACTGTGGGCAGTGGACAGAGTTAGCCTACAATGCTGCATTCTAACAGGGAAGGAAGGAAGGAAAGAAGGAAGGAAGGAAGGAAGGAAGGAAGGAAGGAAGGAAGGAAGGAAGGAAGGAAGGAAGGAAGGAAGGAAGGAAGGCTGAGTCAATCTTGAGCCAGTCAAGACTGAACTCCAGACTGTGGGCACAGTTAGTCTGCAATACTGCATTCTAACCACTGGGAAGGAAGGAAGGAAGGAAGGAAGGAAGGAAGGAAGGAAGGAAGGAAGGAAGGAAGGAAGGAAGGAAGGAAGGAAGGAAGGAAGGAAGGAAAGCTGAGTCAACCTTGGAGCCGGTGAAAATTGAACTGCCAAACTGCAGGCAGTTGGCAGTCTGCAGAAGTAGCCTGCAATACTGCAATCTAACCACTGTGCCACCACAGGTCATGCTTATATCTATCTATCTAGCATCCTTCTAATATGTCCTTCTAACTTGTAACTTTCTTGTTGCTAGGCAGTGGTGTCCCACCATTCATTACACTCCCTGCAGCTGCAGCTTTCTGCCTCAGCAATTCCTTTAACCAGCTTTCCTAATTCCAATCACCGTCACTCCACTTACGATTGGGACCAGAATTTCCATGGCTAAGCCAGGCTCTTGTTAAGTGAGTCTGTTAAGTGATCCTGACTTCCCTATTGACAGGGGGATTTGAAATGGGAGACAGGGTGAGCTGAAGCTCTTCCTGATGTCCGTGTTCTTAACACATTTGGACCACGTGCGTTGCTTCCTACCCCAAACTGTTGCCCCCGCTGCCTCAGCATTCGCAAGATTGGTAACCAGAGACAGGGAAGTTGCCTGTAAGAAGAGTAGATAAATTGCTGGATGGAGCTTTCTCTCACTACTGGGATGTCAAGGAGACTAAGCCTGTCTTAATCTGAGCCTGACCTTTCTTAAGTTCATCCCACTCAATTATCCTTGACTTTCAAGAGCTCTCCAGTGGTTTAGGCAGAGGTTGTGCCAACCCACCTGCAACCCCGCTATCAATCTTCTTCTCCATACAGAAGGGGATTCTCTCCATCTTCCCAATTCAAAAGGATCTTATCGCTAAATATACCCATCTGGGCAGAAAAAGCCACTTGTTTGTTCAAACTTCTTGTCCACCTGTTATTCTCCATCAAGGAATGCATGGTGTGGAACTGAATAAACCCTAGCCTTCTTCCAACAGGGTTTGCCTCTTTCTGAAGTGGCTATCTGTAGGGTTCCTTTGCATTTGGAGACCACACGACACCAAATAACCAAGTGCTTTGGATCAAACAGTAGAGGAAAATAATTGCCTCCATATTCTTGCCCTGTTGGTGCTTTCTAAAAGTTTGATTGATCACAGTTGGGAATGAAATTTGAGCTGGATGAATTCTTTCAAATCCATCAAGGCAAAACCTTTGGTCCAGATAGCTTGGCATGGTGAATATGAATACAGCTTTAGATAGAGGTCCATCAAGGCTCCTTCAATGTCAGATTGAACCAGGAGGCCCATTAAATGTTCCACCATTGCATAAATGTTCCACCATTGCATCTTCTCAGGTCCTCCTTGGGACCTTCTGTCCAACAGGGAACCACAACTTAGTCTGACCTGAAAATAAGGTCATCTTGTTTCCAACTTTTAGATATTTTTTTCTTCATAATTCTCAATTTTAAGGACAGGAGAATCTACCAAGGTATGATAGTTACAAGAATAATAATTCTCAGCTCACTGGACGTTTGTCTTCTCATTGAAGCAAATGTAATTCTGAAAAGAGAGTTTTTTCCAAACTTGGAATGTGAACAAAAGCAAATCAGATCATAAAAAACAGAGGAGAATGGGTTGAGGGTAGAAATTCTGTTCCTTTTTCTTTTTTTAGCAAATGTAAGCAGTTTTAACAAATCCAAATTAATTTCACCAATTTGGCCTGAGCAGAACTCACTCTGTGAGATGTCTTTCCAACATCATTAGACTCAAACCCATCCAAAGGTTTTAAGGAAAAATTTCTTAATCACTCTCAGCTCGGCAATTCAAATTTAGCCATTCATGAATTCCTAATCTGCTATTTGTAATTTGTTACCTGAATAATAAAGCAACTTGGATCTCTTAAGCATAGAGAGCATGTTGCCGTGATGTGGCTGTTTGGTTTAAATATTAATATTGGGGATTGCAAAGCCACAAATCACATACTTTTAAGTCATTAATAAACCACAAATCAAAGAAATTAGGCAGATTCAATTCAACAGAAAACAGTGTTCTCCAAGGGTAAAAAACAAATGCAAATGATTGATCATGGGAAAGTAATCCTTGAACCCAACTCACTCATTTGAGGTTTTTTCTAGCTCTGCTGAAAAGTGGCAGGCATTTGAATCTTTAGCCAAATGCTTTTCCAATCTCCTATTTCCCAATCCTAACCTAGAAATAAGGAGAAACTTTCTGACAGTGAGAATAATCAACCAATGGAACAGAAGTTGCCTTCGGAAGTTGTGGGAGCTTCATCACTGGACTTGTCAGAAAAGATTGGACTGCCATTTGTCAGAAATGGTGTAGGGTCTCCTGCTTGGGGCAGGGGTGGGGGTTTGGACTAGATGACCTACAAGGTCCCTTCCAACTCTATTAATCTGTAATCTGTAATATCCTTAGCCAATTCCCTCTCACAAAGTAGATCTGAATTGTACTTTGAGAGAAGTCTTATGGCAAGGAGAGTTTGAGATTATAACCCACTATCTAGTGGGCTGTTGTGTTGTCTCTCTCTGGGGTCTTCAAGTCCAGGCTGGAGAGCCATTTGTTGGGAAGATGTAGCTCTGGATACTTTGGTGTCAACCAGGAAGTAGGGTGAGATGTTCTACAAGACCTCAAAACTACTTCTTCTTCTTCTTCTTCTTCTTCTTCTTCTTCTTCTTCTTCTTCTTCTTCTTCTTCTTCTTCTTCTTCTTCTTCTTCTTCTTCTTCTTCTTCTTCTTCTTCTTCTTCTTCTTCTTCTTCTTCTTCTTCTTCTTCTTCTTCTTCTTCTTCTTCTTCTTCTTCTTCTTCTTCTTCTTCTTCTTCTTCTTCTTCTTCTCCTCCTTCCTCCTCCTCCTCCTCCTCCTCCTCCTCCTCCTCCTCCTCCTCCTCCTCCTCCTCCTCCTCCTCCTCCTCCTCCTCCTCCTCCTCCTCCTCCTCCTCCTCCTCCTCCTCCTCCTCCTCCTCCTCCTCCTCCTTCTTCCCAGCCAACGTTTCACTTCCCATGACAAAGATGCCAAAGTCAATGAACTATGAAGTTGACTTTCTCCCCTCTGTATTGGTAGTTTCTGTGGCTTCTGAAAAGCCATTCTTGCAGATGACATCGAAAGCAGTCAGCAGTCAAATGGCACTGTGTTTGAACTTGCTTACGAAACCGCAAGCTGGTAACCAGTGGTGTGCAAATCACACATTCCCAAGTACAACCTTGTCGAATCTCTCAGCTTTCTTTCAAACGGGAAGTGTTACTAATACTGTTTTGAAATAATAGCTATTATTACCCACACTTAATTCTCAGTGCCCCAAGGCTGCGTGTTTGTATCAAAACAGAGACTTTGAAAACACAAGCTGTACAAAGGGATTAGACAAAGGAGAACATTCACCCCATCAAGATCTGGCGGAGATTTCACCTGAGCTGGAATAAAAGTGAACCAGGGTGGGAGAGAGGTGGGGTTGGGGACTGTAAGGTACCAGCCAAAATCTGATTCCCAGATTTCGAAGGAACCTTGGAGGCACATTGGACGGTTATTATTAGGTACAATTGATTAATTATACTTCTTTCAACAGTGGCTTTGATCTACAAAGGACTTTAGTTATGCATGTTGAGGAGAGGCTTTGGAAATTTCACATCTCTGTTGCTACATTCACAAACATCATCATCATCATCGCTTTACGACCCCCATAATCGACTCCACCCTTGTGGGGTGGAGTCTGAGCAACTGAATGGAGCTAGCAGAGTGTTTACTGGTGTTGTGGTTAGTCAGCAGCAGGTGCAGATGGCTGAGGAGAGCGATGACTCGGATGAGGGGCCAGGACCATCAGGGAGTGGACTGCTGCCTTCAGGGATTGTGGGGGCTGGCAGCAATGACGAGGAGGTTCCCGAGGAGCCTGTGGCAAGTGCGCATGAGCACAGGATGCCACCATAGGAATAAGGAATCATAGATGCCACCATAGGAATAAGCAAGCTTCAAACATCCTATTTCTTCACAACAATGCTTCAGGACTGGATCCTAGCAAGAGGATGGGAAAAATAAATCTCCTTTTAGCAGTGGTGAAATTCAACCAGTGTAACAACCGGTTCGGTGAGTGAGTGTTTTGTGCGCATGTACAGAGTTTAAAAAAGCCCATTTTCAGCTCTAATACTTACCTTCTACTGAAGCCCCGGTGAGTAAAACAGCGTGGCAAAACTGCTCTCCCGCTTGAATCAGCTGTGCTCAAAAACAAGGAAATAAAGGACAGGAAAGAGCAGGGGTGGGTGAACGGGAGGCAAATGATCTCCAGAACAACCGGTTCACTCGAACCGGTCTGAACCGGTAGAATTCCACCCCCCACTGCCTTTTGGATGCTTAGTGTCAGGTTACACCCAACCTGGCAACTTTTCTGCCATTGGCTGAGAGTAACATCTCACCAGTTTTTATGGGATATCCTCCAGGCCCTAGAAACTCCTCCAAATCCCACATGGGATTCACGGCGATTGCCAATCCTTCTAGAAGCCTCAGTACTTGTCACCGACTTTGTTCGGTGGCCCCAGAGCCTTCACAGATTCAGTTCCTATTATCACTTCTTTTTTTTAAAACAAACAAACAAAAAACCCACAATTTCGAAAAGTCAGCTTTGAAAGCTACAGAGGAGTGTAATTATTTATGTAGGCTGACAAGGGGTCACCAGCTGAATGCAGAGGTTCTGCCTTGGTTTTATTTAAAATTGAAATGCCCTAGTTTTCTGCTTTCAATGGGCTTCCTAATTATCTTCTGGGGTTTTTCTTTTTTTAGTGTGTTGCATTAATTAGTTTAGCTGACTTTGGACCTGGGGAGCATGTGAGAAGTACAGGGAAGGTAAGGACCTGGGAATCAGAAAATGCAGGAGGGGTGGGAATGAGTCACCAAAAGGAATGCCCAATGGTGGAGGGGTGCAAAATGGCGGGACCCCGAATCTCAGGAACATCAAAATGGCAGCCCCAGCCGCATTTTGATCTTCCATGGGATTCTGAAACTTTGGAACTGAGTGGATGATAATCCGTTGAGAAGCAAACTTGTTTTGATGGGTGAACATCTGCTTCAAAATTCATATTTCAATTAGAATTTCAGTGCAGTAGATCTAATTAAAAAAGTAATGGCACCCTCAGGCTGAACTTGACTCCTGAACTTCATGGACACCATTCCAGCTACAAGATGGGAAATTCTTATCTTGGAGTTTTAAAAAAACCTTCTACACTCTGCTAGACAACTAATTCCCATGACACTGTCAAGCTATTTACTAAGACTGTATTACTATTACTCTTCTCATCCTTCCTATTACCCATCTCTTTCTATTTATGATCATAACCTTGTTGCTTGTATCTTTATAATGTTTTATTTGGTTTCCTAGTATGATTTGATTTGCTAATTTAGTATCCTATGACTATCATTTTGTATCTTATGATTCTTGATGAATGTATTTTTTCTGTACACTGAGAGCTTATGTACCAAAGACAAATTCCTTGTGTGTCTAATCATGCTTGGCCAATAAAGAATTCTTATTCTTAAATAAAGACTTCTTTTTTCATTTACATTCAATTAACCCACCATCTTAGCAGTTTCTGTTCTCCTACCCAATCACTATTCAGGCCCAACTCAGTGGAATTCCTACCGAATTACATATTTTAAAATATATTTGCTTGCCGAAAAACAAAACAAAGACGCCAACAAACCCATATTTGGTGCACATATTTCAAAAATAGCTTATTCTGAAATTGACCTCTAGGTCTATTTCATCTCCTACAACCCTATAGCAAAATGTGGAAAAATAAATAACATCCCCTTCCCCAAGTACCACCTGTTTGTTATCATCCAAACCACTAGGAATAAAATTCATAATGGCAGGATTGCTAAGCATCTCTGCGAGAGTTATCCAATTAAACTGATGTGCAGGAGAACTTGGGACAGATCAGAGAAAGGAGTTCTTTAGATAACAAACAAAGAGGCTTGTGGCGAACAGGACATGGTGATGGCCCCCGGCTCAGACCGTTTGAAAAACAGATTAAATGAATCCAGCGATGGAAGGGAGATCAATATGGTTTCCCCCCCCTCCCGATGGCTATCTGTAAACTGTACATTCAAAATATGTCAGTAGGGAACTCAAACACCAGATGATGGATTGTCTTTGAGTCTTTTTGTCATGTTCCAGAAGGATCTGACTGGTCGCTGTTGAAACCAGCATGATGGTTTACATGTCAGATTGCTCTTTGCTCTGTCCTACACTGTTGTGTTCTTGTTTTGTGTGTTTTAAGACTGAAAATACATCCTCTTCCCCAGGTGTGACCCAGAGAGAAGGAATTCAAGCAGAGTTTCTTGCAAGCTCATCATCCCAAGCCTCCTGCTCTTAAAAGAGGTAGGGATATTCCATAACAGGGAGAATTTAAGTTCAGAAAAATAAGCAAGCCTTTCGTTTTGTTTTTCATAGTTCTTCTAAACCCTTCGGGATACAAAACAGTAAACGAACAGGAGCGAAAAACCAGCAAGACAAAAGACAATTAACAGATGAACAGAGTTGAAAGGTCATATAGTCCAACCCGCCCTACCCAAGCAGGAGACCCTACACCATTTCTGACAGATGGCAGTCCAATCTCTTCTTGAAAGCCTCCAGTGATGAAGCTCCCACAACTTCTGAAGGCAATTTCTGTTGCATTGGTTGATTGCTCCACTGTCAGAAAATTCCTCCTTATTTCCAGGTTGAATCTCTCCAGTTTCCATCCATTATTCCTTGTCTGGCCTACAGGCGCTTTGGGGAATAGCTTGACCCCTTCCTCCTCTCTGTGACAGCTCCTTAAATATTGGAGCACTGCTATCCTGTCTCCCCTGGTCCTTCTCTTCACTAGACTAGCCATGCCCAGTTCCTGCGCTGTTCTTCACATGTTTTACCCTCCAGTCCCCTAATCCTTCTGGTTGCTCTTCTCTGCACTTTTTCTAGAGTCTCAACATCTTTTTTTAATAGTGTGGTGACCAAAACTGGATGCAGGATTCTAGGTGGGGTCTTACTAAAGCTTTATAGAGTGATATTAGTACTTCCCTTGATCTCGACTGTATCCCTCTGTTAATTAGAAGATGGAGAAGTTAAAAGTCAAGAGTGGGAGATGAAAGAAGAATGACTGAATCCATTGGATGCTGATTAAAGTTGCTGAAAATCCTTTCTCACTGTCCAGATGGGATGGAAGGGTCTTGTCCAGGCTAATTCTTGAGTGGGCTTATGGCTTCCATGACCTTGTGGCTAGCTGGCTGACCTGAACACCCCTCTGAAGGAAGATAAGTAAATGGGTGGGATTGATTACCCCTCCCTTCTCTCCCAATCTGTTTTGATGAAGCTCATAAATACCTTCAAGACTGGCTGTTGGATTAGTTGCTGAAGACAATGCTTTTTGTAGGATTAACTACATCCTTCTTAATCTTTTTTTTTTTTGAAAAAAAAAAAGCATTATTGGCTGGATTAATGCAAGCATATTTAACCCTGGTTAACAAACCACAACTGCTAGATTGACACGACAGGCAATAATAGTCTTCTGAGTCAATCTTATGATAGTTTATAGATTGGCCTCTTTACACAATGTTCTAAGGCTCCCTTGGATTCTGGGGACACGCTAAGTTAAATTATTTGACTTGATTTCAACCCCAGCCTGACATGTTCTATGAATCCAGTCTTTGTGCAATGATTATGTAACAACGTAATGGAAGAATGAGAACATGTGATTTTGTTCAGTTTGTCCATCCGTTTACTAGTTTGCACAATGGAGGTTGAAGAGTGGAAGGGAAGGGAAGGGAGGAAGGAAGGAAGACAGGGAATGGAGGGAGGGGAAGGAAGGGAGGTCCATTCCTTGTTTTTATTTCTTCAAATTGTGTGTGTGTGTGTGAGTGCGTGCGTGTTTGTGTGTGTGTGCGTGTTTGTGTGTGTTTACTGGAGCAGAATAGTTCTTCATCTTACCTCTGTTGCATCATAGCCACAAACCCTTTCTTAGAATTTCATACAAAGCATTCAATCCATTTCCTTTTCTGAAGAGTGAGAGATTCCTGCCTCTGTGCTTCTGACTTGGGGCTGTCATTAGTCTGACATAAAAATAAATGGCAGCTTTAAGCAAAATGGAATCCGCTCCCTCCTTTTCTTTGTGATAGAAAAATGGCACTTTGAGAGTACACTGGCTTTCTTCTGTTCTTACTGTCTGCTTTAATCATGTTAGGGTGAAAAGAAGAGGAGAGGTGGGGAAGATCACAATGGACAATATTTTGTCATGGAGAAGATAAATGGACTTTCATCAATTGCTCAGCAATCAAAGATTCAACAGCTGTAATTTTTAATATCGGGAAGGTCTGGGGCAGGTCCACCTATTGTAGGACTACCTAATTTGCAGCTCATCAAGACAAAAGGAATTGATCATAAGAGAGAAAGGTGTGCAAATAGAGGAGAAAAACCTGTAAATTGCTCCAGTTGTGAAATGCTATTTATCTAAGTTAAATTTCAGCACAGCTCAAGAGAAACACAAGTGGAGGAAGATCAAGTGGATGAAGCTTCTGTCTTCATTCAAGAGATTTCTCTTCCCCTTCTGAATCCCAGCAAATGAAAGTGCTCCATCATCTGGAGAAGCTGAAAGAAAAGTGGCAAGCAAGAAAGAGGTTCCATCGCTGGAGCATGATGAAGTGCTCCCAACTTCTTGAGAAGTTGACGAACAGTCTTGCACTCCCAGAGGAGAAGGCTGAAGGTCTGCAGATGGATTTGCTGGAGCAGCTCAATACTCAAAGATGGATTGATGGGGCCATCATGCATTCCCAGAGAGATAGAACATGGAGTCATATGGCTGGAAGGAACCTCAGAGATCTTCTAGTCCAACCTAGTTGTATAGCTTCAAAATAGTTCAGGGCAGGAGACCTTATACCATCCAGGCCAAATGGTTGTCCAGACTATCCGGAAAACCTCCAGCAATCCACAACGGTATTCATGGAGTCTGATGAAACAATCCACAAGTGCTAAAGACAAATGTTTATAAGACCAACTTGCAAGTCCCAGAAACTCAAAGTTTATGAGATAAATCTCATCTCCGCCCTCAAATATGATGGTTACGATGGATAGAATATGATGGAACAAACCCAAATTTTATTTGGAAGCCTTCCAAGAAGCAGCTGGAACTTTCTTACATTTCTGGAGTGGGCCCTTTTGGTTTTTCTGCCTCTGAGGAGATAATGGTATCTTCTCTCTGACATTTTGTAAATTTCCCTGAAAATTAAAGGGCAGTATAGACATTTCCTGTTAAAACAATGCCGATCAATTTCCCATTTTCAAAGTTCATTAATTCAGAGTTAGGCTAGCAGTACGAGTCAATACATGCTTGCTTGGAGGCAGCCTCTTCTGAGGTGTGTGTGTGTGTGTATGTGTGTGTGTGCGTGAGAGAGAGAGATTTATGAAATGTTGGGTCTAGGAGAAGTGATCTGTTTTGATATGAGAGATTGCCTAAATGGTTTAATCGTGTATTTCCTTACTATATGGCCATAACTCTCTTAACTCGGTGAACTAATCCTGGACTGTTTGAGGCTACATCAATCCTCTCTCCAGGTTGACTGTGTCATGGACGCAGGCCCTAAATGAAATCAAATTTAGTTGATCTGCCTTCGGGCTTTTTAAAGTTCAAGATGAGAATCCATTACAGAGCCCTGCCTGGGTTGAGAAAATAAATTGGTACAACAAACTCTCTTAATTAGCTGTTGCTTGAAGCACCCAGAATAGAACTGGCATTGATAGAAGAGAGTATTTGTAGCTCGGGGTTGAACTGTGGGGTCCTTGGTGCTCTCTTGGCCTGGTTGTTTTCTTGCAGTTATTTTATTACCCAACTAAGTAGCATCATCAGTACTAATAGGGAGCGGAAGAGGAGGAGGAGGAGAAAGAGGAGGAGGACGATTGTGGGATCCTTGGTACTCTCTTGGCCTGGTTGTTTTCTTGCCACCGTTTCATTACCCAACTAAGTAATGTCACAAGTACTAGTAGGAAGAGGTGGAGGAGGAGGGGGAGGAGGAGGATTGTGGGGTACTTGGTGCTTTCTGAGCCTGGTTGTTTTCTTGCAGATGTTTCATTACCCAACAAAGAAACAATAGTGGCCTGCCCTTGTATATAAAATCAGCCATCAACAGGTACATTGAGATAAACAACATCTACATGCTATTCCAAAGAGACAATCAAAAAGCCAAAAAGGAAACAAAAAGACCAAAAGACCTCCTCACCAGCAACCAACACCCCAGATGAGTGGAGATTAAACATCAGGGTTAACACCAGACAAACAATCAAGAAGCCAACAATACCCCATCAAGGAACCACCAACTCAGACAGTCAACAATAACCTAATCAAGGCACCACCCAGAATATTCCCATCGACACTACAAGGCATTGAGTACAAAACAGAGAGCAAACCAATATTCCCTTGTAGTACTGATGTTGTTATCTAATTGGGTAATGAAATGTTTGCAAGAAAACAACCAAGCTCAGAGAGCACCAAGCCCCCCCCCCCATTGTGGTGCATTTCCAGCTTCTTGGTGATCTCCACTGACCCTTTCCAATTTTGTCCTTTGATCAGGAGTGTCATGCTGTAAAGTGCAGAAAAGTCCTCTGGAGGTGTCTGCTCTACGCAAAAACGGATTAGCTTCTTTAATTACAGTATTAAAAAAGGGGGAACTGAAAGTCAATTATAAGAGTCTCGGTCAATTGCCCATATTAATAGCCATCCAGGAAAAAACATAGATCTTTTGGCTCCTGCTCGTGAACAGACAATGGTTTTCACAGTTCTCAGATTATATATTTTTTGAAGTGCCTAAAAGACAGAACAGGAGGATATTTATAATGAGCTACTTTAGAGCCCTGAATTTCTGCATGGGTTGCGATGCAATGATTTAACAAGGCAGTTGGGTTTCTATGGGGGGGGGGGCAGGACGATTCCTAAATCAAGGGACTTAACCTCATCATTGATAAGAAGGGAGATGGTAACAGTCGCACCACTCAAGAAAGAGAAACCGACATTGTGACAAACAATGGAAGTATCAACAATGACCAAGTGTTGCATTGTGCTGAAATCCATCCGCCAATCACTCATATATTTTCTCAGGTACTTTTATGTTTTAAAATAATTTGGGGTGATGATTCTTTGTCCAGGAGAGAGGTAGAACAGCGCCCCCCAACTTTTTGGGTATCAGGGACCAATTCTGAGGTTTTTCCGTGGACCAGAGGGGACGTGGTTTCACATGCTGCCTGCATCCCATGGATGGAGCTTTATTTGTTTGCGTGGCCCAGTTTTTGGCATGCCACAGCCCAGTACTGGTCCATGAACTGGGGGCTGGGGACCCCTGAGCTAGAAGATGCTTATCATGCCCCCATCAGAGTCTGAATCCAAGGAGGACACCCGACAGCTTACAGGGAGTGTGAGTGTGGCTCCATTGGCTGTAGAGGAAACTGGGGAAGGGCAAAATCTGGCTGGGCAGAGCAGGGGAGAGGGAGAGCAAGGGAGAGGGAATTCGGAGGAAGACCCAGGCTCATGCCCTCTTCATCCTAGGGAATGCAGGGAGGAACAGAGAAGAGAGCAACATGGTTTGCGTGGCTTATGGGGGAGGAAAGGGCCCTGATTCCCTTCATTAGCCATATCTGGGAAGAGAGTTTAAAAGAGATGCAAGCTGAGTGCAACATCTGCTGGGAACAAACATGCATTTATCTTGTGTTGACTTTGGTTATCTGCATTCCTGGCATCCTCTAAACCATGTTGAATTACTACCGTTCCTTCACGTCTGGAATTCCTTCTCCTGCCCTGCCAGACTAACTACCTCATCTTGCCTTGGTTGGACTTATATTTAGCTTTTTGTTGACAACATTTTGGACTTGATTCTCTGCAGCCAGAAGCTGTTTCTGGGAGTTTTTCTCCAGCCAGAAGGTAACCAGGACATTGGGGGCAAAGTTGGAGCTAATAAAGGGACTCCTACTGATTATCTAACTGTGTTGCTTTTGTGCCACGCCCCTTTGGGTCATCACAATGCTCTTCTCCGCATTGAGGTCCACTGTTTTCCAGCTATAGGATTCTCCATCACTTTTAAGCCTTCCTCTGATTGTTCTCTAATGGTCCTATAGGTCTATCACAGATTGTGGGAAGTCAGGGAGGCCACTGTTCACTAGACAGACTGGAGATGAATGCAGTGAAAGACACAATATTCATACAAAGTGTGGTCAACACAGTCAAGATGGGGATTGCCAGGTGTGATGGAAGCTTCAGCTATTCTTTATGTATCTGGCATGTGTGATAAATATTAAAAAAAATGGGTTGAGCTTTGATCATATTGATGTGGCCATCATGATGCTTTGGATCATATCTTGATTCATGTAGGCCTCCTGATAACTAAATAAGTTCAAAGGATCACCTCTCTCTGTTACATCCACCTGGCCCACCAGAGTGGGAAGGCAGGGCATGTTGCAGGTCCCATGGATTGGGGCTGTCCATCTAGCCACAAAAAAAGAGGACTTCTTCTGTATGGACCATTCTTCCCCTTGAAGTGAGATTGTTGCTTTTCCAAAAGGCCATGAAAACATGGTCTTTTGTCAGCAGGCCTGGGGACCATGAATGGAGATAGAATTGATCAAGAGGTTGAGTCTATTGGGCTGTGGCTGCCATGTGAGTATGTGGCTTATGGGTTTTTATGCTGTGGGTTTTTAATGTTGTAAGTTGGAGTTGCCTGTGAGTTGGGAAGCCATATAAATGTATTTCATAAATAAGTGAAGTATGGATCCATGGCTAAAGAGTTGGACCATCTCTGGGGACACCTCTTCCTCCTCCTCCCAGCCCATCCTCATCTATGGAAGCTTACTGATGGATAAGGGACCGATTATTCTCTTCAATCCAACCTACCTTTGGTTTACGAGAGTCAAGGTAGAACAATTTTGAGTTTCCCTCTCAGACTTTCCTGGACTGAGTTGTTTTGCTGATGGTCTTTGCTTACCTTCTCTGATGTCCTCTCTGTGCTTCTCTGAAGATGATGTTAGTTTGCTTGTCTGGTTACCAAGGAAGCCATGCTTAAATCCTGGTGGACCAAACAAGAGCCAGAATAAAGACCTCTGGGGGCCAGCAACACTCAACAAATGAGGCTGTAGCTGATCCAAGAGTTTTCTTTGCTGCATATGAAGCTTCTGATGCTCTTATGCACACGGCCTGCATGATGGTCCCACATCTGGCTAGAAATCCTCTACACAGGTAGTCCTCGACGTACGACAACAATTGAGCCCCAAATGTATGTTGTCAATGAGACATTTGCAGAAATTTGCCCCATTTTACACGTTTTCTTGCCTCAGTTGTAAAGTGAATCACTGCAGTTGTCAGTAACATGGTTGTTAATTGAACCTGGCTTGACTTGGCTGGCCAGAGGGGTCACAAAAGGGAGGGGTGTTTGTGACCTTGGGACTATGCAAATGTCATAAGTACGAACCAGTTGCCATGCTTCTGAATTTGGATCACGGGGAATGCTGCAAATTGTGAAGAACAACCCGAAGTCAGTTTTTTTTCCAGTGCTGTTGTAACTTTTTAAACTTTTCCCACAGCCTGTTGTAAGTCAAAGACTATCTGTATTTAATGATTAACAGAATGGGTGCAGAGATGAAAGGAAACCAAGCTCTGGGATGCTGGTCAGCTATCTCTGGTGGCCACTTGGGCCTCCAGCAGTGATAGACACTCATGGAAAGAAAATACCAGCAAAGGATTTTTTTAGGATGTTGGTTACTTGGCGGTGAGATTCCTCCACTCACCTGATTACACACTGAAAGAGAGTGATCCTTCATGTCTAGATCTTCTATTTTTGGCTTCTTCATTCCAAAAAGGACTTTTATCTTAGGATTCTTCTGTCCTTTTTTTAAACAACCACTTTCCCATTTTGTATGCAGAGAATGCCAATCTTATCTACCGTTTCCCACTCCTGCCTCAACTCATGGACGAATATGCATTTTTAAAGAAAATCGGCCTGGATGTCTTGTCATATTGAGATTTATTTGCCCTGATTTCATCGAGAGAGACAGGAATTAGTGTCTGTAGATCTGCCTGACTCCCCCGTCACAGTGAATTGCAGCACAAAAGAATGTTAATGTCTCATCTACACAACAGTTTTGTTCCTTCTGGTGCGTGTGCTGTTTATTTATTATATTTGCACTTATGCGTACCTATGAAGCAGTTAGGCTGAAATTTCACCAGGAGCAGAAACTGTGGTTCGAAACCAAATTTTCCTAATCCACTGAAGAAAAGCGACGCAGAAAGAAAGCTGATGTAATTTAAAAAATGAAATATTAATGAAGTGCCCCCAAAAAGGGTAATAATTGAATTGCCACTGGGTTTCAAGCATCAGTTGAACATCATAATTTTAAATCCTGCGGACCAGAGACTCTGGAAAAATCCCCAAAAAAGTCCCCACCCCATTTTCCTACCGATCGATCATTCTTTATTTGGGATCATGGGATATTGTCTCCAGCTCTGTTCTCAGGGAGAGAGAGAGAGAGACTGACTTTTGGCTACATGCAAGGAAAGCAGCAGAGGCAGCAGAAGTCTTTCTTTCTCTCCCCCAAACTCTTGGAGCAGGAGGCCTTGCAGGGTCCCAAAGACTCATTTCTGGCGGAGTTTGGGGGAGAGAAAGAAAGATTTCTGCTGCTTTCCTTTTGTGCAGCCAAAAGCAGAAGAAGAAAGAAGCAGAAAGAAGCAGCCTGGTGGCCAGGTGAGGTGCGTGGGGCAAGTGGGGCAAGTTCCCCCCCTTTGTCCTTTCCCGCCTCCCCTCACTACCTCATGTTGTTCACAATGCGACACAAGCCTTGTGTTCCCATGGGCCATGTGGGTGGCGCAGCCTTGTGTTCCTGCGCAGCCTGGATTAATTGCTTTGGGGGTGACATTTCTCTGCAGACCACCAAAATTTTTCTCATGGAGCACCATTGGTCCCCAGTCCACTGGTTGGTGATCACTGTTTTATATCAGCAGGTAATTCCTCTTACCGCCATTCATTGAGCGACTGTTCGCAGTTACAATGGCACTGAAAAAAAATGAATCGCAACCTCTCCGTGCACTTACAACTGCTGTGGCATCCCCAGGATCATGGGACCAAAATTTGGGCCCTTGGAAACCAGCATGTATTTATGATGGTTGCAGTGCCACAGGGTCATGGATAGTGGTGGAATTCAAAATATTTTACAACAGGTTCTATGGGCACACTCTTTATGTTCTAAAACAGGATATTTTAAGCATGAAAACTTACGTTACCGTCAGCGCTGGTGAATCAAACAGCTGAGGCATGGCAATCCGCTCCGCCGGGCCTCTCAGCTGAGCCGCAAACAAAGGAAATATAGGACAGGAGACGGCGGGTGTGGGTAGGCGGGACCAACTGCTGGCTGGCGCAACCGGATAGCTAGAACCGGTGCGAACTGGCAGCATACCACCTCTGGTCACGGATCACCATTTATGAGCAGCTTTCCATCGGCAAATCGACGGGGCAAGCTGGATTCACCTAACAACTGCATGATTCACATAACAGCTATGGTGATCTGCTTAACAACGGAGGCAAAAACGGCTATGAGATCAGCCAAAAAAACTCCCTTAGCCACCACTTTGTTTAGCAGTGGAAATTCTGCTCTCCAATTGAGGTGGTAAATTGTCGACCATCTACACATCTCTCCAGAACTTTGATGGATTCGAACACAAATGACTTGTAATCAATTCAATTCATTAAGGAAAGGGGTATCTTTTTGTAATCTAGGCACCTGCAGGGGTGGGCTGGGTGGGTGGGGGGAAGACAGGAAAATGGATCTTCTTGAGGTGAACCAATCCATTGCTCTGGGGCGATAGGACACAAGATCAGATTTCACTCTGGGGGATGAGAGGTTGCAGGAACAGGACCAAGAGAGAGCCATGATCTGCAATTCTGGAGTTGAGAGACCCCTTAATGGATAAATGTTAACCCTTCAACCCCCAGAGATGGTATTGCTTGGCTAGAGAAGATCAGAGAAATAGAAAAATCTCCCCATTGTTCATGATGACTCCCCAATGTCCCTAGGAGACATGGAATCTAAGATGATGGCCTTCACCATCTGGCCACAGTAGCCATCTCGACTTTTTTGATTCTCTTCTGAACTCTTACAGAAGCCATGATGTTTATCCCTAGCCCAAACTACCAGGTGATAGTAATCTATGTTGTGTTCCCAAAATTTTCCCATTACATTCATTTCATTCTCCTTGGGATCAACCTTACTTCAACCTGGCTACCTCCAAATCTACCAGTATATAAAGGTAAAGACAATGGTTCCCCTCGCACATATGTGCTAGTCGTTTCTGGCTCAAGGGGGCGGTGCTCATCTCCGTTACAAAGCCAAAGAGCCAGCACTGTCCGAAAACGTCTCCATGGTCATGTGGCCAGCATGACTAAACATTGAAGGCGCACGGAATGCTGTTCCCTACCCACCAAAGGGGTCCCTATTTTTCTACTTGCATTTTTTTACATGCTTTTAAACTGCTAGGTTGGCAGAAGCTGGGACAAGGAACGGGAGCTCACTCCGTTATGTGGTGCTAGGGATTCAAACTGCCAATCTTTCTGATTGACAAGCCTAGCGTCTTAGCCACTGAGCCACTGCGCCCCACATATGTATCACCAGTATATAGAACATTCCTAATTTTTGTCTTTCTGGCTAGGTTCTCCTACGGGTTCTGCTTTAGGCTGCATTTCCTACAGGCTGCATTAAGCAAAACAAACCCCACCCTGACTGAGATGCTAAATATAGTGGCCCCACCTATGACAATTCCTTCTAACTCCTTCCTCAGAGCAGGCGAACTCAGAGAAGCTTCTACATTCCAAGACTGTCTCTAAATGCACTTTCTGGGCAACATCGTTTGCTCTTGTAATGCAGAAGAGGATTCACCAGGGAGAAGTAGGCACGGAAGGTCAAACTAAATCAAACATGCTTCCTCTGGAGTCAGGCTGGAGGAAAAAAATCCTGGTTTAGCCTCTTCTGGCACCACACACAATCTGGGTCCTCGGCTACATTTGAAGCTCTACCAAAATTTCCAGGATCCTTTTGAAAGATAAGGCAATGCTGTTTTGCGCCCGGCCGAACGGCTGCTTTTATCAATGGGGAAATGTGCTGAGAAGACCAACCTTATTTTGTTCTTCTCTTGGAACAGGCTGAGTCATTCGAAGCTCACAAATGTGGAATGGGTATCTTGAGACTTCCAGGGCCGAAATGGAAAAATTCAGGCCAAGCAAGCAAGGTTAATGGAAGCCACAAAAAAAGTTCCTCCGTTATTACATTACATTACATTTCTTCTTCTTTTTTCTTTTTTTCAAAAATGTTTTTTTTTTTTTTTTAATGGAGAAAGGCACCATTTCCCGTTAACCTGGACCTGGCAAGCAGAATGAAGCGGTGTTGGTTCAAAAGATGGGCTGGAGGTGTAATTCTGTGTGAAGGCTAGTAGGAATCCCATGAGTAAGATATGGGTATGGACAGGCATCCAAGGAGGTTAGCAATGCTAACTTATAGGAGCATTGATAGAAGAGAATATCTGCAGCTCAGGATCGAATGTGGATATCTTTGGTGCTCCCTGAGGTTGGTTGTTTCCTTGCAGATGTTTCATGATCCAACTAGGTAACATTATCAGTACTACAAAAGAGTGAGGTTTGCTCTGAGCAAACAACCACTCCGTTTTGGCATTGATGACCCTAGCTGGGTCATGAAATGTCTGCAAGAAAACTACCAACCTCAGAGAGTACCAAAGATCCCACAGACTCGCATAGGATCCCAAACTTATTCTTTGCTGCAGGATATAACTAGAGAGGTTTTTTTTAGAATAAAAAAAAGTTGGAAGGGACCTTGGAGGTCTTCTAGTCTAACCCCCTGCCTAGGCAGGAAACCCTATACCACTTCAGACAAATGGTTATCTAATCTCTTCTTAAAAACCTCCAGTGACGGAGCACCCACAACTTCTGGAGGCAAGTTGTTCCACTGATTAATTGTTCTCACTGTCAGGAAATTCCTTAGTTCTAGGTTGCTTCTCTCCTTGATTAGTTTCCAGTTGCTTCTTGTTCTTCCCTCAAAAGTTAGTCCTCAAAACATTGCCCAAGCTACCCATTGATTATGTTAGGTGGGAACTCTTAAGAGTGGAAGATCAGGAACAACTGGAGGTCCAAATACTCTCTCACCAGATGGGAACATGGCAAGTACAGTATCTTGAAAGCATGGTCTTTTGTATGATGCTATCTCCTGAAAAACTCTCCAAGGTCCATAGCAGAGACCATGAAGGCCCAAAGGTAGTTTGGCTATTGCAGACCAGATCATTCATTCATTTGGTTCGCTGTTGTCTGTTCAGACTGTGCCTCACCCAGGTCTCAAGCTAGGGAGACATTTCTCATCCCTTGTCATCCGGTCCTTTTACAGGGAGGATCAAAGCTAGGGCTTTGACCACATAAAGCAGATGTTCTACCACCATAGTGCTATTCTCCCCTATGGAATTTAATCTGGCCTGATGGAATAGCCTGAAGGTGATCTAAATCAGGATCAAGAATTCCTTGACAAGGGAGGAGAAACACCATTCAGAATAACAAGGGAGTACATTCCACACTTATGGTTAAAAAGATTGTAGCTAGGCTACCCAATCTTCTGCCCTCGAAAATCCTTCAAATGTTGCTGAGAGCCTCGGTGGCGCAGTGGTTAGAGTGCAGTACTGCAAGCTACTCCCACTGCAATTTGGCAGATCGAATCCAACCAGGCTCAAGGTTGACTCAGCCTTCCATCCTTCTGAGGTGGGTAAAATGAGGACCCAAATTGTTGGGGACCAGAGGCTGGCTCTGTAAACTGCTTAGAGAGGACTGTGAAGCGGTATATAAGTCTAAGTGCTATTGCTATCATACAAGCCAGAGATTTCTATTCCTACAGTGTCATTCCAAGAAATTCACCCACTGATATCGGAGGTGGCCCACATATGCAGCTCCCAACATCTCCTGCTATATTGGATGAAGATGTTGGGATTCCATTGCAACAACTGGAATGCAATTGGTTCCAGGCATACGATATAGACATATCACTCTTTCTTCTTGGATACCCATCCTGTGCCTTTGCAAACAATTCAAGAAACCCAAATCAAAACCCAATGGTTCAAGAGAGACAGAACACTAACAAATCATATCCCCTTGAGGGGGTACATTATATATATATCACATCCCCCTGAAGTTCCTTCGTTAACAACAGGTAATCCTTCTTTTTATCTGAACTTCTTTTTATCTGAACTTTTTATCAGAAACCACCCTGATCCAGGTTTGAAAGGAAGGACCAAAAGAAAAGGAAGTGCACAGATCAAAAAGTCAAGATGTTGCATTCCAACTAGCTATAGGAAATAGGTTTTTTCTTTTATTATTTCAAGTTTTCATAAAAATCCGTAATTATTGAAATCAAAAGTTACAGAGGAAGTACGTAACTTTTTATGGTTTGTTGTTTTGAATTTTTGTTTTTTGTTTTCAGTTTGCTGCTGTCTTTTAAGATAGACACAGGAGTCCATCAGAGTTATGTCCTACAAACAGGAGAGATTCTGGAGATGTCAGCAGAACATTTTCACAAAGGAGGACAAGGAGGAGGAGGAGGAGGAGGAGGAGAAAGTGATGCGGGATTGTGGGGAGAGAAGGAGCGGGCTGGAAGAGCAGAGTGGAGAGAAGAGAGGTTGGCATTTGTGTTGACTCTTTGTGGTCACAATCGTCATTTGATTAAAAAGAACACTGCCCCATCCTTAGTAGGGTTGTCTCTGTTCTCCGGTTCTTCATCCTCAGATCATTTTCATGTTGAACTTACGCGGTGCATCAGCGGCGGAACTGAGGCCCGCGTCCGATTTCCGTGGGACATACTCGATTTCAATATTGTGCTTGGTGTTCCCTTTGCCTCTGCTCCAAAGGAAGAGGAGCACCAGGCAGAAGAGCACGACGCCCAGGAAAGAGATGAAACCCATGGTGGTGGCAATGATGAGGGTCTTGATATCGAAGGGGAAAGGCACGGTCGCACGCGTGCTGTTGGCATCACTCTCGTTCGGCTGGTTGGAGATGAAAGCGAAGGTCTTATTGGGTTGGTGGGGCCAGTCAGGGGAATAACTGCGGACGTGCAGGTGAGCCAGCATGGTGTCATTGCCTCCGGCGTTGCTGGCGATGCATAGGTAGGTGCCATTATCCTGAATCTGGGCGTAGCGCACCTCCAGAGTGCCATCGGGGAAGACGGTGAGCCGCCCATTGGTTTTGGTCGAGATGAGGTGCTTCCTTGGCGACAGCCACATGATGACCGGAGGTGGGTCTCCATCTGCACGGCAGATGAACTGCACGGTGTGGCCCTCGTCCACAAAGATCTGCTGGGGTTTGCGGTCCCGTATTCGCGACCGACGACAAATGAAGTAGTTCGGCAGGAGCACCTCGGAAAAATCCTTGAACTGTTTTCCCTGGACAAATTCAGGAGTCGCACAGGTGGGTTGCCTCTTATTGAAGTTCAGCCTCCAGCGACGTCGGAAGATCCAGAGAAGTCGGCAGTCACAAGCCAAGGGGTTATTATCTATGATAAGGGTTTCCAGATTCCCCACGGAGTGGAAGGCTGATTCTTCCAGTGTGTTCAGAAGATTCCCTGAAACGTTCAAGATCCGCAAGTAGTTCAGGCCACGGAATGCGTATGGTTCTACCACAGTGAGTTGACCCCCAACCAGTTGTATCTCCTGAAGCCTGAGTAGGTCATGAAGCATGGAGCCTTCGATGCTGACAATGGGGTTGTAGGACAGGTTCAGAAACCTGAGATAGACCAGGTGCCTCAAGGAGACATAAGGTATTGTCGTCAGGTTGCAGTGGGTGATGGACAAAGATGTCAGGTTGAGTCCATACAGGCAGTTGGATGTCATGGTGTCTAGATAGGGCCAATGTGAAATCTCCAGGATCTTAAGTCGATACAGCCTCTTAAAGGAGTAATCCCTGATGGCGTTAATATTCAGGTGACGCAGCTGTAGCACAATTAAGCCATGCAAGTGAGAAAGGGCTTCCGTAGGGATGGAGGTCAAGTTGCATTTCTCCAAGGTCAGATGTTCTAAGCTGTTGAGGCCACTAAAAGCCCGGTGGGAAATATAGACAAGATCATTGTCCCCAACCTCCAAAGACTTGAGGTTGTACAAGTCCTGGAACATGTAATCCAGAAGAATCACAATTTTGTTCTCACTAATGTCCAACTTGGTAAGGTTGCTGAGTCCCGTAAACACCCCAAGGGGGATAAGTTTGAGCCGGTTGCTCCGGAGACCCAGAGTCCTGAGGTTGAAGAGGTTATTGAAAGCCCCGGGCTCAATGCCACTGATAATATTCTCGTTTAACTCCAACTCCTCCAAGTGAGGAAAATTGACAAACTCATCCTGGTTCAGAGTCTTGATACGGTTTTTCCCCAGATCCAAGAGCTTGGTCTCGGTGGGGATGCCCTCAGGAACGGTCATGTATCGCTTCCGGTGGCAAGTCACCGAGCGTTCCTGGGCAGAGCAGTCACAGCGGGGTGGGCAACCTGTGGCAGAGCCTGAGAGGATGGATCCCAACATCAAGATGAGAATCGGCTGCCAACAGGCCAAGATCGGGCAATACATGCTCCACTTCCCCGCCACCATCCTATCTTTTACCTACAGAAGAGACAGGAGAGAAAGAAAACAAGGGTGAGAAACCAGGGGCATCAGATTTTCACAGCTTGCTCATAACATATACAATCAATCAATCAATCAAAATACAGGTGGAAGGGATCTTGGAGGTCTTCTAGACCAACCCCCTGCTCAAACAGGAGATCCTATATCATTCCAGAGATGTGGCTGTGCAGTCTCTTCTTTAGAAACCTCCAGTGAACTTCTGAAGGCCAGCTGTTCCGCTGGTTCATTGGTTCAGTACATCAATCAAAATATTAATTCAATACAAATAGTACTTTGAGTTACAACCATTCATTTAGCAACCATTTGAAGACAACGGCCTTGAAAAAAGGGACTTACAACCTGTTGGTAAACTCTCGGTCTAGCAGAGAGACAGGATCATGCACAGGGTTGGCCTGGAATCACTGCACAAGGCTAGGACCAGCCCTCCCTAACTTCCTTGGAGCCTTATCTATCTTCTTTAAGTCAAAATGAAATCAAATTTAATCATTGTCCCAACCTGGCCCGTAGCTGTGTTCCACCCCTGTGCACCAGTACTCAGCAACATCATACCATCCCACTTTAGAAGACAACAAGTTCTGGCTTGGCTATAGGCAAGGATGCTGAACAACAAGGCCCTCCCTATTCCCCAGGATAATGCGCAACCCATCACAAGGTTGAAATCCTGTAGGCCAAGCATGGAAAACAGCCATTCACTGAACATCTGCCTAGCTTAACCCCGTGGATACCTGGAGAGAGGACTGGTCCAAGTTACCTCCTTGAGGCCCGATCACTAGCGATCCCTCTACCAAACCACCTGCTTCTAATCTGCCTCGCTCTAATCTGGCCAAAATTAGATGTGATACTAGAAGAAAGGCCACTGCCTTATATCAGTGGGGATGGAAAGATTCTCCTTGTTGCGATTGTGGTGCTGCTATGCCAACTACTAGACATATTGTGCCCATGACACGCATTCTCTGGTTCCCTAGAAGATCTGCATGAAGCAACAACAGAGACGATCACTTGGATATCTGAACTGAACATCCAATGATGAGGTCATAGCCCTATAGAAGTTTTGGATATAATTATGTGTATTGTGTGTGTGGGGGGGTTTACTTCTCTTTGTCATGTTCTCATCATACGCTAAATAACACAAGGTTGAGAGACGGCTTATCGCCTTCATTTAATGACCCGATAATCCCTTGTGGGATGGAGTCTGGGCAGAGTTTTGTTCATCAGATATATTCTCATTGTGCCTTCCTCTACCTAGGATCGAACTCACAGCCTCCTGATTGCGAGGCAAGAGCTCCACCTCTACACCACCACACCGCTCTGTTGAGAAACTGCTTACGTTCTCCAAGAAACTCCGTTCAGGGACCCCTTTGTGTCTGGTATGTCAAATTATCTGGCAGAAGTGATGGCTTTGTCAAGCCTCGCAATCATCCGACAACTCCTTCGCCTTCTCAGAGGGATGCTAACACGTGATGCCCTATGACTTCTGGGGCCCCCATGTTTTGTGTCGCTCAAGCTGTTACAAAAGATTGCGTTGTGTTGATATTGCCTATTGTCCCGATTTTGATCTGCGGCCCCAGGAGCCACGTTTATCTCCATTGTGATGTACATGCTCAGCGTTTGTTGTGGCTATTCCTTTTTATGGCTGGGGACGGAGGCACGTTGCTGTTCAAGGTTTGGAGCAATGGAGAGCGCCGAATGCTCTTTATGGCTCTTGACTATGTACATTGCTTTTCTGGTGTCTGTGTAGAATTTTTTTTTTTCATTTGGCAGAGTTGTACATTTCCTGCTTCAATTTCTGCAGGACACACAGTCCTGACAGTCCCAAAGTACCAACAAGATGCTAACGTTCACAGAGAGATCTTTGAGTTGGAGATCCTGCATGGCAAAATGTCAACACACAACATGATCATAGTCCTCTTAAAGAATATAAGAATATAAGCAGTGACTGGCTGGATTCAATTCTTCATCCACCCCTAAGATCATTGCTTTTATTAAATCAAATAAAGGCACCTATTCTTTTCTCCACTGAGTAGTAATGGAGCTATCAAACATCCACGTAAATGACAACTTGATAAGTTATCCCAAATGATAAGGGTGTTGATAACTTCCCCCTGAGCTGATATCATACTAGATTTTAATTCCCTCAAATAACATCTGGAATGCCACTGCCTCTTATCTACCTTACATATCCAAAGAATCAGAGAAGGGGAAAAAAACCACCCCGGTTTCACAAACATCTTTTCCCTCTTGTTATTCTCATTTAGACCTGTCATCTTGCTGATAAGGGGATGTTGTTTTTGCAAGTGCAAAGAAAAAAAAAACCAAGAAGAAAGAACAGGCATTTTCCTTTCAGGAGAGAGGGAAAGGAGGGGGAAGAAACACAGCCTCAGACAGGTTAATAAACTTCCTAATGATTCGGAATAAGAACAACGTAGTAGGTACTAGTCTTGAATATTTTACAGCCTGACAAGTGGAAGGGAGCAGCAATTGTGATCTGCTGGTGTTTTTTTTTATTATGTATATGTGTGTGCATGGTTCTAGACCACACACTTATAGCATTTAAGAATGCTAAGAGTGATCATTGCTAAGAATGATCATTGTTAGCAAAAGGACCCCATAAATGCTACACGTGTGTGGTCCAGAACCGTGCACACACATATACGTGTTACGTTTCTTAGGAATCACATCTATTGTAGTCTCTGTGTCAGCATTCCAACTAACCAACTCCAAACCAACAAACTCTGAGACAGACATTTTCTCAAAGTTCCATTTTATTAGAGTTCTCATATTGGCACATCTAGGAAACCCCAAATCTGAGAGTTCTGGGTTTTCCCTTCCCAAAAGAGAATCAAAGATCCATCCCCTGCACCCATCAGTCCATCACGTGGCCCAATCAAATCTTTGTCCCAACTGGAGACATCCCTCCGGTCACTCCCCTCCAAGGCAACATGTCCTTGACTCTCTGAGAAAGGAATGTTGTTGAATCTAATCTTCTACCTCACTAGGAAATGCCTCCTCCCAAATTCCCAGGCACCGAATGTGGCAGCCTCGAAGCTTCCAAGTAAAAAAATGGCCTCCCAGGCTGAACACTCTGTGTTGTTGAGAGAGACACTGAAAGAAAGGAAGAGAGGAAGCAGAAACATCACTTGCCAAGCAAAATAGAGTCATCAAGGTTGTTAGACGTCTAAGGGGTCTAATTAAAATGAAATTCAAAGCTCATTATATTGAAGAGAACTACAATGGATATTGGAGTGAAATATTTCATGGACAGCTTCTTGATGAAGAGCTAATCTTCCTCCACAGGAAGAGGAAGAGGGTACTTGTGTTCCCTTGATATAACAAGACCTATACTTTTAGATGATTCATCCAACAGGATGATGAATTCCCAGAGTGGACTTCATTTCATTTGAACCTCAGAGGAACATAGTTCTGATTTACACACAGAAAAAGAAAAGAAAAAGCACAAGTACTCTTAAGGCAGGAGAGACTTTCTCCCCTGCCCTGGTTCTCCTATGCAACACAGGAGCTGAGTGAAGTCTAACTTTGGAGTTGCATCAGAAGACATCAGCTGGGAAGGTTCTATCAGCTTAACGCCCCCAAACGTCCTATTCAGAGGTGGTGAATTCAGCAGGTTCTGACCGGTTCTGGAGAACTGGTAGCAGAAATTTTGAATAGTTGGGAGAACCGGCCAATCCCACCTCTGAATGACCCCGCCAACCCCATCTCTTCTCTGCCTGCCATCGAGTCCCATCTGATTGGCTGGATCTTCTTTGATTGCCCTGCACAGGAGAACAGAGCTGGAAAGCAGGTTAGTGGGATGGGGAGGGAAGGGAAGGGGGATTTTGCAGTAACCTTCCCCTGCCACGCCCACCAAGCCATGCCCACCAAGCCACGCCCACAGAACCGGTAGTAAAAAAATTTGAATTCCACCACTGCAACACATTATATTTGACTGCCAGATAATCTTCTCGATCATATCACGATGACTGACATGGCACTAAAACGTCATACATCGTACGATTTATGACCACAATTGAGCCCACAATTCATGTTGCTAAGTGAGACAGTTGTTAACGTGTCTGTGTAACATGTAAAACTGTTGTTCGATCAGGCAGGGCGAGTGGTGGCCTAGCCTATTAGCAACATCTTTTCTTGATCTACCTAAATGAGGAGGGAGAGATTGCATTCCGGTTGGATCTCCAGACCCAAGCTCTGAGTAGACCTGGAGAGCCTAAATGACAACTTTGTCGACCTCTTTAGGAAAAAAAAGTACGGGAGAAAATCCACATGGGCAAATTGACACGGTCCCAACATAAACCAATGGATTATATAACCCTGCCATTTGGTCACTTCCTACTTTGATGTGATAACCTTGATGACTTTCATCTCTCCTTCTGACCATTTCTTTTCTGTCTTCTCTTCAATATGCAGAAGTCGTTCCCTTCCTCTCCTTCCTTCTTAATCTTAATTTCCCAAAGCTGAATAGATTCATTTCTGTCTTCCCAGTCTTCATGTCTTCCAGATGCTTTATTGTTGGTACTGCTCTTCCCTGATAAGTTCAGTGTCATTAATATATTTGAATATATTTATCCTCAGAAAGCCCTTGGATGGGAGACAAGGGCCACTATCTCATTTTCTTTTTTATTATCCTGGGCTTCATTTATCTGGCAATGTGCAAAAACAACATCTCAAATTCATTTAGATAACGAGATGTTGATGATAAAGACGGGGATTGTTTACAAAATGTGTCTTGAAGAGGCAGATCGTACAAACTGCAATGGAAGTCAGTATGACAGGCTGGGACTATGTTCTTTGGGGTCCAATCTCTCTCACTCTTGCTTGTATCAAACTAACAGATCAAAGAGAACATTGGTCTTGAGATGCTTTGAGAGTCTTATTCACTTGTGCCCTTAGACCTATCTTAGGCTATCTGTAGTTAATTTGCCTTATCCAGAAACTTCAAGACTTTCCTTTTGAGGAAGAGTGGAGCTGCCAACCTTCCTCAGAGAGGTCAACATATTCTCCAAAGTACCAACAGCAAGACAAGAAGCAGTGGATGGAAACTAATGAAGGACAGAAGCAATTTAGAACTAAGGAGAAATTTCCTGACAGTTAGAACAATTAATCAGTGGAATTACTTGCCTCCAGAAATTGTGGGTGCTCCATCCCTGGAGGTTTTAAAAAAGAGATTGGACAGCCATTTGTCTGAAAGGGTCTAGGAAGTCTCCTGTTTGAGCAGGGGTTAGATTAGAAGACCTCCAAGGTCCCTTCCAACTCTGTCATACTGTTATTATATTGTTATTGATCCTTCTCCTGAATCAAGCTGGTATCTCCGTTAAATGACTCGTCAAATATTATAACTTGGTTTCTAATAGTTGGAACACAGTCTAATACTGTCATATATTTCATGACCCCAAAAATCTCTTTGTGCATTCCAGCTCTTTTGGATGTCAGTTTTGACCAACCCACACCGTCCTGATTTTTGGTTAGGACCCTCCATACCCCAATGGGCTATTTTGATTGTGAGTATCAGCAAAACCACACGTTTGCTTTCTTTTCCCATCACCGTTCCACATGTGAACTTCAGTGCAATGTTGTTCTGAAAGAGCGATCTCAAATCATGACAGCATTAGAACAGGTTGAAGAATCTGAGCTTACTTCATTATTATTAGGTTTTGACACACCAACTTGAAGAATCCAAAATAAAGACCACGGTCTGCCTCAGTGGTGGGATTCAGCCAGTTTGCACCAGTTCGGGAGAACCGGTTGTTAACTGTCTGAGCAGTTTGGCAAACTGGTTGTCTCTCAGGGCAGAGAACCGGTTGTTCAATCATTTGAATCCCACCACTGATCTGCATGCTTCCTTAGGTGTGTCCCACAAAAAAGTCGGGGGATGAACAGAGATCAAGTAACCGCACAGCACAACTGGAAAGAGATTTACAAGTTTGTTTGGATATCTCGTGCAGCTTTCAAACAATTCAGACCAGAAATACTGGCTTTGAAGAGTTCCCAAGCAGGACTGACATCTTGAAGAGCTGCTATGACCAGAAGAGGGCCAGCTGGACCCATCACCTGACTTGATCAATGGCCAATCTCTAAATTCTCCAAGAATCCCTCTAGATGTCCATTCAAAAACAAGCTAATCAAGACAGTACATGGGTAGGCTTAGCAAGATAGCAACCATATGGATTGCTTTACAGAAGAAGTTTCTCTAACTTGAAGGCTTGTCATGGAGAGTTTTCTCTGTGAAGGCATCATTTCTGTTTCTAGGCTGAGCCAAATCCTCTTCTCAGGCTCATGGGGCCTCTGACTGCAGATTTCAAGGCTAAAATTGGGTAATAAACCACACAGCAGAGTGTACTCATGTTTTCTGACCTTGGATGGCAAACAAATGAAAAATAGATAGATATAACTTAAAGACTCTTCCCTCAAAGCAAGAGAAGGAAGGAAAACAAGGTCTGAACTCCAGCCTCCTTCTCCAGGCCTTCATCACTATTACCATCAAAAGACCCACACATCAAGTTATAACAAATAATTATTTCTAACTGTGCACGCATATATGCACACAAATACCTGTAAACCCAGTGGTGGCACATGTTAATGTTCTGGAAATATGTAGCAAGAGAAGAGAATATTTGTAGCACAGGGTTGAAATGGGGTCCTTGATGCTCTCTGAGGTTGCTGGTTGTTGTTTTTGCAGATGTTTCATTACCCAACTAGATAATCATCAGATGTTTCATCACCCAACTAGGTAACATCATCAGTTTAGGTAATGAAATGTCTGCAAGAAAACGATGCTCAGAGAGCACCAAGGACCCCACAGTTCAACCCTGAGCTACAAATATGTTCTTCTATGGATAATCAAGTCATTAGATGTTTCATTACTCAAAGAGGTAATATCATCGGTGCACTCATGATGTTACCTACTTGGGTAATGAAACATCTGAAAAAAACCCACCACCAAATTCAGAGAGCACCCAGGAGTCTAGGTACTGTGGTCCTTCACCCACCAAGGAACATTAAATTCTAACATGGAGTAATGATACGATATTACATTGGGAGGCTGCCTTTCTCTCTACCAATCTACCTTCAAATTTATATGGCTGACCACACTTGAACTGTGGATGATATAAGGAACAAAAAGCATACTCAACCTATAATCCCCCCGCAAACAAGTCACGTCCCCTCAAAAAATCTCAGATCATACCTGATGAGCCCATCCTCACCCCAAAGTTCCTGCATCTGACACATTGGCCCCAGTCCCTGGATGAAGATTGAAGGATTCAAGGTCTTCTGAAAGGCCAGTAGATTTAGGGCCATCTGTGAGGGACAAGAGGTTCCAAGACCGAGAAGACAATGCTTCTAAGGATCCATCTAGGGACACTGTTTGAGGGAGAGGAGGTGGAACATTTCTATTCAGCCAAATTCTGCTGGGATTTATCTCCGGTAGATTGGAAGCCAGCTGGTGTTATCTGGACTTGGAAGTGGACCAAATTTGGGCCTGTTGATCATTTGGATAGGGAACTATCAAAGAATCCCAGATCTGTCAGCTCGTGTTAGAAGTGGAAGAACATTTCAAAAGAAGTCAGTTGCAAACCCAATTTTCTAGCATGGCTTACGAAATAGATGGATCTGACTGCCAGGTCACCAGAGGAAAGCATGAAGGAGACTTAACATTTTCTCTGGAAGATTTTCTACTCCCCAATTTTTCATTGTGCAATTAAAAACAAAACAAAATTTGAGAGGAACATTTTATCACCTACAACAATGGCTGCCTGTTCAGGATTTTGTGAAATACAAATGAGAGTGGTTCTGTAAAAACCTTAAAGTAGAGATCCTACATTTTCTATGAGTTCATTTCCAGGCCTAGGAAATGTGTATTTCTAAAAACAAAATGGCAGGAAATGGAGATGGGGAAAAAACCCCTCTCAATTCAATGAAAAAAGTGAACATGGACCAGTCTGGAGCCCAAAGAAATGGGCTGGGATTCTACCGGTTCAGACTGGTTCAGGTGAGCCGGTTGTTCTGGTGATCATTGGGATCCCCTCCACCCACCCCTGCTCTTTCCTTGTTTTGGAGCACAGCTGATTCATGTGGGAGAGCGGTTTTGCCTCAGCTGTTTTACTCACCGGGGCTGCAGTAGAAGGTAAGTATTATAGCTGAAAACGGGCTTTTGAAAATGGTGTGCACGCATGCAAAGCATGCAATCACCGAACCAGTTGTTGCACTGGTTGAATCGCACCACTGACAGAAGCCCATAACTATAATTCTTGAAGGGCTGTCATGGGGAAGAAGACTTCAATTTACTCTCCAAAGCACCAGAAGGCAGGAGAAGAAGCAATGAGTGGAAGCTGGTCAGAGGGAGACCCAAACTTGGAAATAAAGAAGAATTTCCTGATAATGAGAATGAGCAATCGATGGAACAGCTTCCTCAGTGGAGGTTTTCAAGAAAAGACTGGACAACCACTTCTCCGGGTATGATATAAGAAGGATATAGGCAGGAGGTTGGACTAGAAGACCTCCAAGGTCCCTTCCAGCCCTATGATTCTTCAATCAATCAGAATAGATCTGGAAGGGACCTTGGAGGTCTTCTAGTCCAGCTCTCCAAGGTCCCTTCCAGCTCTATGATTCTTCAATCAATCAGAATAGATCTGGAAGGGACCTTGGAGGTCTTCTAGTCCAGCTCTCCAAGGTCCCTTCCAGCTCTATGATTCTTCAATCAATCAGAATAGATCTGGAAGGGACCTTGGAGGTCTTCTAGTCCAGCCCTCTGCTCAAGCAAGTGACCCTATGACATTTCAGACTGTCCAGTCTTTTCTTAAAATTTCTAGTGATGGAGAACCTACAACTTCTGAAGGCCATCTATTCCACTGGTTAATTGTCCAGGAAGGGAGGAAGGAAGGAAGGAAGGAAAGAAGGAGAAGGATGGAAGGAAAGAGAAGGAAGGAAAGAAGGAAGGAAAGAAGGACGGAAAGAGGGAAGGAAGGAAGGAAGGTGAGATAATGAGTGAAAGTGGGTCAGAGGAAGATCCAACCAGGAATTAAGGAGAAATTTCCTGACAATCAATCAATGGAACAGTCCATCTCCTGGAGTTGTGGGTTGTCCATCATTGGAGGTCCTCAAGAAAAGACTGGAAAGTTATTTGTCCAGGATGGGATAGACTCCTACATTGGGTAAGGGGCTGGACTAGAAGACCTCCAAGGTCCTTTTCAGCTCTATGGTTCTAGGATCCTCTTTCTACTTAATCTCTGGAATGGAGACGTCCATGAGACCCACTTTTGTGATCTTGATTTGTCCTCTTTGATCGTTTCAGAAAGCACCTTGACTGCAAGCTTTGGAGAAAAAAAAATCTACCTCTTTAATTGCCTTCCCAATTCAGACTTCTGGGACCAAAGGTGAAGCGGAGGGTGAACCTCTCCACGAAGGAGAAACTATGCTGACGGAGCACAACTGGGGCAGGACTTCACTATTATTTATTTTTTTAAAAAGAGAGTGAGAAAAATAGTCCCCAAACAAAATTTTGGAATCAGCTAAAAAGGGTCCATCATAAATTACCTCTCTGAACTGGGTGCGTCGCTGAAGGGTTTCATTTCTGGCTTCAGCGGACAGTTTGTGGTGGGAGAGCCAAAGAATAAATGAGAAGCGAGTCAGCAAGCATGGAAGGAGTGCTGGGATAGATCTTTGCTCCCCGTCTCACTACGGGCGGGGCAGGTAAGGATGGAAACTATGGGAAGAAACCCCTTAATTTTGTTTGTTTTGGTTTTCTGCTGGGTCCTTCTGATGTTTTTTTCCTCTCTGCTGATTTTCTGAGGAAAGATCTAGACAGAAAACTTAGAACCTTCCTTCAAAAAGGAATAATTTTGGCAGAGATTGGGAATAAGATACTGATAATGTTACTTAGTTGGGTCATGAAATGTCCTCAAGGAAACAACCAAGGCCAGAAAGCACCAAGGACCCCAGAGTTGTCCTCCTCCTCCTCCTCCTCCTCCTCCTCCTCCTCCTCCTCCACCACCACCTCCTCCTCCTCCTCCTCCTCCTCCTCCACCACCACCTCCTCCTCCTCCTCCTCCTTCTAGCATTGATGATGATGTTACCTAGTTGGGTCATGAAATGTCTTCAAGGAAACAACCAAGACCAGAAAGCACAAAGGATCCCACAGTTCTCCTCCTCCCCTCCCCTTCCTCCTCTCCCTTCCAGCACTGATGATGTTATCTAGTTGGGTATTGAAATGACTTCAAGGAAACAACCAAAGCCAGAAAGCACCTAAGACCCCACAGTTGTTGTCATTGTCATTGTTGTTGTCATTGTCCTCCTCCTCTTCCTCCTCCTCCTCCTCTCTCTCTTCCTCCCCCCCCAAGCCTCTCTCCCTACTAGCACTGATGATGTTACCTAGTTGGGTGAAGAAACATCTGCAAGGAAACACCCAAGTTCAGAGAGCACCCAGAATTGCACCCACACTGGGAACAATCCTAGCACCAGTTATGAGTACAAAAATTATTGAATGGTTCTTATGCCGCTGAAAGATCCGTCTGCAAGCTTTGTTAGAGAAATTACATTTTACTGCATATTGTTATGAACCAACCAAGCTTCCCAGAAGAGTGGAACTTAATTCCCTAAGGTACCCTGGCCATGGTTGATGGCAAAACTAAAAATTAATCTCTGCATCTCCATTTTCGAATACCAACAACAGCCCTTAGGCCTGAACTTTCTGGTGCAAATGCTTGTGGTTATCCCCGCTAAATTAAATTTCATTGAACATAGGTCTGTTTTGGAGATAAAGACTCCAGGTTTACAAATAAATATTTAATATCCATTCCTGCTGCTTCGAGAGACCTTGGGCTCAGGGCGAAGAACTCTGCAAAGCAGCAGAACAAAAAGAGAAAAGGCTTTTCTTTCCAAAAACATTTAAGCCTCTGCTTTCCACACACCATTTATTTGCAGGCTGTGAGGACACCATCGGCTTAACTTGCTTACTGAATTAAGCCATTTTCAACAGTCCCACATCAAAAGGATCTTGCTAGGAATCCCGGCTAAAGCTGGTTTTCAATATGGAATGTCCACTAAATGGATCAGGGCACTTATGAGATGTTTGGAAGTCCAGGAGCCATACCTCCCTCCCTCCCTCCCTCCCTCCTTCCTTCCCTCCCTCCCTTCCTTCCTTCTATTCCTCCCTCATTTTCTCTCCCCCCTCTCCTCTTCCTCCCTCATTTTCTCTTCTCCCTCCCTCCCCTCCTCCCTCTCTCCCTTCCTCCCCTCTTCCTCCCTCATTTTCCTTCCTTCCTTCCTTCCTTCCTTCCTTCCTTCCTTCCTTCCTTCCTTCCTTCCTTCCTTCCTTCCTTCCTTCCTTCCTTCCTTCCTTTTCTTCTATTCCTCCCTCATTTTCTCTCCCTCCTCTCCTCTTCCTCCCTCATTTTCTCTTCTCCCTCCCTCCCCTCCTCCCTCTCTCCCTTCCTCCCCTCTTCCTCCCTCGTTTTCCTTCCTTCCTTCCTTCCTTCCTTCCTTCCTTCCTTCCTTCCTTCCTTCCTTCCTTCCCTTCCTCCTCCCTCCCTCCCTCCCTCCCTCCCTCCCTCCCTCCCTTTTCCCTCCCTCCCTCCCTCCTTTTCTCTCCTTCCTTCTTCCTCCCTCCCCCCCAACCAGGAAATGACGTCTACCCACTGTGCCTTTAGAGGCCCCAAACGTATTTGCAGAAATATGTTTTAGAGTTCCGGCACTGGGCTTTGTACCACCTTGACTTACACCTGCTGTGCATTTGTTTTAACCCAAGGAAGAAACACGGTGCGCTAGAGGTCAGAGGGCAGGTGCCACAGATCCAAAGGCTAATGTGTTCCAGAGGGGGTGTTATCTTGAGTGGACTGTGCTTTCCGTGGCTCTTCCCTTTAGCCTGGCGACTGTCGGCTTGGCTCCCTTTGCAACCCTGGAGAGCAGTCTAAAGCAATCAGTGGCACCAGACTGAACGCCCAAGATCCCAGGAGGATCAGACCAGATTGACAGAGGAGATGTTCTCCAATGTGCTCTCTCCAGCCTTCTCCATCTCCCTCCCTCTCTCCTGTGTGTGTGTGTGTGTGTGTGTGTGTGTGTGTGTTTGTATTGCACTGGTGATTGAAGGAGGGCAGGTATGCTTGTCACACCTTTTAACAATACAGCACACCAGAGGTGGGATCCTACCTATTCCACTACCGGTTCGGTGATTGTGTGCATGCGCACCTAATGCGTGTGTACCTAACACACACACACACACACACACACACACCAGCTGAGGCCTGCATCGCCAGTCAGCTGAGAGGATAAAGAAAAGTGCAGGGGCTGGTGGGAGGACCAATCTTGCGCTTTTCCCTTCTTTCTCCGCTCAGCTGATCGTGGGAGGCTATTTTTTACTACCAGTTGGGTCAAAGAAGGTAGCAGTTTTGCTACCGGTTCGCCTGAACCGGTCCAAACCGGTAGCATACCACCAACTGCGGTACACCCATTCCTTTACCTTTTTTCTACGTCTAATCTTTACTTATGAACTCTGCTGAATTGAATTATTTTGTGGATCAATTCCACCCAACAGCACAAGCTCCGTTTGAATGGGTGTGCCTTGTTCTCTCTCTGTGTGTGTTTGTGTGTGTGTGGTTTCTTAATTACTTCAGCAATCTTCTTCTGGAACTATAATAAATATTTTAGCAGAAGTAAAGTAATCTGGATGCAAAATGTCAAACAGGCCAGTTGATTAAGAAACCAACCTAAACCCAGGTAGGCTTTCTACACATGCATTGAATTATGACCCCCATTATCCCTGATCCTTGGCTGAATTAGTGCCTTGGGGAACGGAAGTCCAAAATATCTTGAAGGCACCAGCTGCCTAATGCTGAAGTAGGTAAGGACTGAAAATAAATCTCTCCATATTGCTGTCAACATAGTTGGATAGAAGCTTGTTCCGTCATGAAGAAAAATTATTTCACTGGTGCTTCAAAACAGGTCATTTGGTGCATTGGGAAAGGGCGGTCAAGCCAGTTCATACCAGTTGATGCCTAGCTCTGTGGCTGAACATTTATCTAAAAAAGTGACCCAGGGACATGAAATAAATGCTCAGATTGCAGTTCTGAATCCTGGTTTGTGGGGGAATGTAACGGTTCTGCTTCACTTCAAGCTGTTTTCTTCCTGATCAAGAGTTCGAGATTATTATTATTTTTTTATCTTTGTTATTGTATATGTTGCCTGCAGCAAAAACTCTACACCCACAGAAATACCGACATCAATCGCCATAACAGGAGAACGGAGGGGAAAAGTGATGGAGCCAGCAGAAATAATGGCAACATTTAATTAGAGAAAAGAACACATCCAGCATTGTTTCTACTGAGAAACTGCTTCTGCATTTTGTACTCGACTTAGAACAAAATAACGTTATGTCAGACAAGGAGACCCGAACTCATTGGTAGCCTCACATTGCAATGAACAAGGGGACATACATTCAGTTTTGCAGCTAACTAAGATTGTTGGACTAGCAGGCACAAAAACAGCCAGGGAAGTGATTGAAGCCTGGGAAATGGGGCCCCTCATCAATCGAGTGCTGACTTATCACCAGCTTATCAAGTACTTAGATAAGGGCACAAGGAAACAATAGCCAATGACTTATTAGCCAGCCATCAACACCCCAATCAACAACTAAAAAACCCACACAAAACCAGGTACCATATAAATACCACAGACAGAATAACCTAAAACACACACTCCACTAGAGAGACGTTTCCTAAGGATGAGCTCCCAGCATGAGTCCAAAAATTTGGCCCCATATTATATTATGGTATAAATTATCATGGCGCAGTGGTTAGAATGCAGTACTGCAAGTTAACTCTGCTGACTGCTAGCAGTTTGATCCTGACCGGCTCAAGGTTGACTCAGCTTTCCATCTTTCTGAGGTGGGTAAAACGAGGACCCAGATTGTTTGAGGGCAAGATGCTGACTCTGTAAACTGCTTAGAGAGGGCTGTAAAGCGCTGTGAAGCAGTATATAAGTCTAAGTGCTATTCCTTCCTTCCTTCCTTCCTTCCTTCCTTCCTTCTTTCCTTCCTGTTAGAATGCAGTAGTGCAGGCTAACTCTGCCCACAGCCTGGAGTTCGATTCTCACTGGCTCAAGTTTGACTCAGCCTTCCATCCTTCTGAGGTTGATAACATGAGGAAGACTCAGATTGTTGGAGGCAATAGGCTGATTCTGTAAACTGCTTAGAGAGGGCTGTAAGGCCCTGTGAAGAGGTATATAAGCAGTATATAAGTACATTTGCTATGATAACTTTAATAAAATTCTTTTTTTTTTTAAATTAAAAAAGCTGTTTTCTTTCTGCCCTGGTTTGGATCTTGAGCACTATTTCTGGAAACAGCTTTCACCCACTCTCTTCTGTAGCTCAGATGATTACTATCCTTCCTCCACCAGAAACATTTTCTCATGCATCTCAGATAGGCACCTCTAGATATTGTGCAACATTTCAGAAGCAATTGGCCAGACAGTCAGGGAAAGGCTGTGATGAGGAGAGATCTCCGAAATATGAGGAAGGGAGCGGGACAAGAGGAATAAATCAATTTTATGTTCTGAGGAAAGAGCTCGGTGTTCTGAGATAATGTCCTCTTTGCCTTTTGATGTTCTCCATATCTGCAAGACCAACGCATCTTTTTCCACTGCAGTGCAGAAGGGCTCTCATGGCTCCAGTGTTTTCTATCATGAGCAAAACGAGTTGGAGAAAGAAATTAAAAATAAAATAAAATTCTTCCAGGTTTCAAAAGGTAGAGAGAGGGCTGAGGAAGCTGTAGAATCATCTCCCATGAGAAATGCTGGCAGTTTCATCACTGGAGGCAAGTGGTTTAAAAACTAGGTTAGGTAAAACGTAGGAGAAGTGATCTAAAAAGGGAACTGGAGGGAGGGGATATCTTGCCTGCACAGAGGTTGGCTTGAAGCCTAAGCTAGCAGGTGGATGGGGGAAGATGGGATCTGTGGTCCAACAAATCAGGCAGCACCCAATTGTGGTCAGCTGTCTTTATGTTTGACCTGAAGGTCAATATTGATAGAGGGATGCTGTCAGGTCAAATCTGTTTCCGTGGGGTCCTTGTTGATCTCTGAGCTTGGCTGCTAAGCTAGCACTGATATTGTTACCTAGCTGGATCGTTAAATGTCTGCAATCAAGCTCGGACAGCAATAAGGACCCCACCGTCCTCTTCCTCCCCTCCTCCAGAAATTCCACTCCCTTCTATCACTGATGATGTGACCTAGTTGGGTTGTGAAACATCCGCAAGAAAACAACCAGGCTCGAAGAGCACCCAGGATCCCACAACTCTTGAGTTACAAATATTTTCTTCCAGCAAACATGTTGGAACAGATCCTTTGTACAAAGTAGACATTTACAATTGAGCAGGAGTGGACGTCTTTTGTGTACAGAATGTGCCAATCTAAACCCCAGTCCAAGATTTCCAATATCTCAGGTTTTCCCACAACGAAGAGGGAGCCAAGCTATTCTCCAAGGGCAGGACAAGAAGCAAAAGATGGAAATTAATCAAGTAGAGAATCAAGCTAAAACTAAGAAGAAATCTCCCGACAGGGAGAACAATTAATCAGTGGAACAACTTGCCTCTAGAAGTTGTGAATGCTCCAACACTGGAAGTTTTTAAAAAAGAGATTGGACAACCATTTGTCTGAAATGGTCTAGGGTTTTCTGCCTGAGCAAGGAGTTGGACTAGAAGACCTCCAAGGTCCCTTCCAACTCTATTATTCTATTCTATTTCAGATTGCCACATATTTCTGATTTTGGATCCAATGATCTTTTTCCACAGACGTTCAATCTAGATGTTTAAATTGGCCAACGTGCATGATGAGACAGGTTCTAGAAGGCAGAGAGCTAGCCAAATGGTGACCTTGCTTGGCCTTCCCATCCATAGGTCCTGTCAAGCTGGCCAATGGTAGGAAACCAGGGAAGAAAGAAAGACAACGTCAACCAAACCCTCAAACCTCAACGTGTCTCCATTAAACCATTCACGGTAAACAACTAACCTCACCAAGGAGAAAAAACAACCCAGAGACAAGTTCCTAGCTGGGTAAGAAGCCTGTTATGAGACTTTAAAAAATGGCTTTCCATTCCTAATGTTTAATTTAGAGTGGGAAGGAGAGACATTTGCATTCTCGTGACATATCTCCCCAATAACCACTAATTAATGTGATGCCGCTTAAATTAGGCAAAGGGATGAAGGTCTATCACTCTTACTGGAGCAAGCGTGGCTCTGAGTTTGTAGCTGGGCCTTCCATGTTGCTGAATAGGTTTGGATGAGGGCGAGCCCAACCAAGATGTGTTTTAGAACAGTGGTCGCCAGCCAGTGGGCCGGGGACCATTGGTGGTCCCTGAGAAAAATTTGGGTGGTCTGCAGAGAAATGTCATCCCCAAAGCAATTAATCCAGGCTGCACGGGAGCACAAGGCTGCACCAACATGGCCCGCGGGAACACAAGGCTTGCGTTGCTTGCATTGCAAACAACACGAGGTAGTGAGGGGAGGGGGGAAAGGGCAGAGGGGAAGAACTTGCCCCACTCACTCCACACTCCTGGCCTGGCCACCGGGCTGCTTCTTTCCACTTCTTTCTTCTTCTGCTTTTGGCTGCACGCAAGGAAAGCAGCCAAAGTCTTTCTTTCTCTCCCCCAAATGTGTCTTTGGGATCCTGCAAGTTATCCTGCTCCAAGAGGCTGCGCTGGCACAACAAGTCTCACAAAGACTCATTTCTGACGGAGTTTGGGGCAGAGAAAGAAAGACTTCTGCGGCTTCTGCTGCTTTCCTTGCATGTAGCCAAAAGTCTCTCTCTCTCTCCCGCCCCCCAGAACGGAGCTGGAGACGGTATCCTGAGATCTCAAATAAAGAACAATCGATCGGTAGGAAAATGGGGTGGGGAATTTTCCTGCAGTGCACACACACACACACACACACACACACCTTGGCAGCTTTCAGATATGGAGGGTGGAGATTTTATCTTTTTCTCCGGTGCTAGTGAAAGGAAGCAGAATTCTCTTGCCAAACCCATCTCACAGAACCTATGCAGAAAACCTGCTAAGCCATAATTAATAAATAAATAAACTTGGTTCAGGGAGATGATACACAGAGACCTGGTTCATACAAGGAACCAAGCTACAGACATTGCTTTGCAAACTATATGGGTGGGTTCATACAGAATGGGCCAACTCGCCTCGGCCAACTCAACGCAGCCATCTTGGCATGGTCAAATCACTGCGGCCACCTCGATGCAGCCATCTTGACATGGTCAATTCACTGAAGCCAACTCAATGCAGCCATCTTGGCATGGTCAAATCACTGCAGCCAACTCAATGCAGCCATCTTGGTATGGTCAAATCATTGCAGCCAACTCAATGCAGCCGTTTTGACATGGTCAGATCACTGCAGCCAACTCAACGCAGCCATCTTGACATGGTCAATTCACTGTGGCCAACTCAATGCAGCCAACTCGCTGCAGGACAACTCCCGGTGATGCAGTTTAACCATTCCATTTAATTATTTAAAATAAAATTTTAAAATATTTTAATTTTTGCCATTCACATTTCATTTTGTCCCTCCTTCAGCGACTTTTCTCTAACGATTCTATTCCACCATTTCTTTGATATTCGTGTAACTCTTATCCCGTGGCAAGTTGGCCATGTGGCTCTAGACCTGAGTTCATATAGCATGCTAAGCCCACAACCAAACAAGCCACGTTAGGGGTTCGCCAGCTGTGCAAACCCCATCATTATTTCAGAAGAAATCTTTTGGGTCATCTGAACCAATCCACAGTTGGAGGTAGGGTCCCTGCGTTGACCCAACCAATGATGCCTCAGGATTCAGCAAGGAGAGCCAACCACCATCAAGAGCACTGTTGAATGGCTCTTGTTGTCAAATGCTTGTTGAGTCAGAATCTATTTTCCTGAAGTTTTCTCTGCCTATTTCTTGTCACACTACAGGGAATAACACAGAACCTTTCTGCTCTTAGGCCAATCCTTCAATTATTTAAAGGCAGCCATCACATCTGCTCAAAAAAATTTCTTTTCTCCAGACTAAATATATCCAACTTCTCCACATTTCTCCATCCAATTGAATTTCTACCTTTCTTTCCATCTAGTTTGGACATGTCTGGGCTTTTCCAAAAAGCAACACAGTATATTTAATGGCCAGATAATCTTCTCGATCATATCACAATGACTGACATGGTACAGCCAATCTCATTGTACACATATTGTACTCTGACAATAAATGTAATATAATCTTTAAAGCATCATGATGGAAATACATCCAGTGGTGGGATTCCAATTTTTTTTACTACCAGTTCTGTGGGCGTGGCTTGGTGGGTTTAGTGTGGCTTGATGGGCGTGGCAGGGGAAGGATACTGTAAAATCTCCATTCCCTCCCCACTCCTGGGTGAAGGTTATTGCAAAATTTCCATTCTTACCCCACTCCACTAGCCTGCTTTCCAGCTCTGTTCTCCTGTGCAGGGCAACCAAAGAAGACACAGCGGGGAGTCAATGGGAGGCAGAGAAGAGATGGGCTTGGCAGGGCCAGTCAGAGGTGATATTCCAAATTACTCAAAATTTCGGCTACTGGTTCTCTGAACTACTCAAAATTTCCACTACTGGTTCTCTGAACTACTCAAAATTTCCACTACTGGTTCTCTGAACTACTCAAAATTTCTGCTACCGGTTCTCTGAACTACTCAAAATTTCCGCTACTGGTTCTCTGAACTACTCAAAATTTCCGCTACTGGTTCTCTGAACTACTCAAAATTTCCACTACTGGTTCTCTGAACTACTCAAAATTTCCACTACTGGTTCTCTGAACTACTCAAAATTTCTGCTACCGGTTCTCTGAACTACTCAAAATTTCTGCTACTGGTTCTCTGAACTACTCAAAATTTCTGCTACCGGTTCTCTGAACTACTCAAAATTTCCACTACCGGTTCTGCAGAACCTGCTGGATACCACCTCCGAATACATCTTATACAGCTTATGACCACAATTGAGCTCACAATTTATGTTGCTAAGTGAGACAGCTGCTAACGTGAATTACGATCTTTTTGGCCACGGTTGTTAAAAGTGGATCACCGCAGGGGTTAAATCATGGGGGTCAACCTGGCTTCCCCACTGCTTGTTGCAAAAGGTAATCACATGACCCTGGGACATTGCAACCATCATAAATATGAGTCAGTTGCCCAGTGCCCGAATTTCGATGACATGACCATGGGCATGCTGCAATGATCACAGGTCTGAAATATAAGACACAAGTCACTTCCCCCCCCCCACAAGGGCTGTTGTAGGGAGTTTGAAAAAGTAGAATATAAAAGTAAAAGATGATTTCCACCCCCTTTCCTTCTCTCTTCTCTTCTTCGGTGTGTTGTCCCTGAAAACTGGGCTCCCATCCCTCCCTCCGCTTCTGCGAGAATTCACCTAAATCATTAAAAAAGAAAAAGAAAATGGCCCCAGGGAATATCTAGAGAAAAAGGAGGGGATGAAAGGTGGAACTGGGAAGGGACGAGTTGACAAGAATCAAGTGTGATGTTGACGATAACTATTCCGCCTCTGTGGTTATTTCCATAGACATCTCATCTCGGGCAGGTTGCTATCCGCATTATTGATTGCTCCATCCATATTTGCTGTTATTGTTCCATTCTGCGATAAAATAGATGGGAGAAAAACAGACTCTGTTTGGCCACATTTGCTTCTCTTTGTCCTTGGCACCGAATGCAACTGGTGGAAAAACAAGAGATGAGTCGTCTTTGTAGCTTTGGATTTTAAAGGCAGCTTTGCGGCAGTACGTCCGATTCGTTAATTTGGGGGAGAAATATTGCTACCATCCACAGTCTGTCCTTTTCTCCAAGCACTGCTGAAAACAGATACTTGCCTCTTGGGTTCATACGATAAGATAAACCCATGTTTAACAGATAGTCAAAGTTGGAAGGGACCTTATAGATCATCTAGTCTAAACCCTCTGCCCAAGCGGGAGACCCTACACCATTTCTGACAAATGGCAGTCCAATCTCTTCTTGAAAGTCTCAACTGATGGCGCTTCCACAACTTCCGAGGGCAACTTCTGTTCCATTGGTTGATTGTTCTCACTGTCAGAAAGTTTCTCCTTGTTTCTCTAACCTGGGCAGCTGGAAGAGGCGTGGACTGGGGAATTCTGGGAGTTGGAAGTCTGGGAGTTGAAGCCAGCCTGGGGAATTCTGGGAGTTGAAGTCCATGCATCTTCAAGTGGTCCAGGTTCAGATAACACTGATATGAAACCCTAAGCAGGTTAATCAAAAATTAGTGATTATGCTCGAAAAGGATAATGTGAACTTGCAATTAAAGTCTAATGATGATGTAATAATAGCATAACATGACATGGAAAGTTGATTCATATAATATGAATATAAATTTAAACCTAAGAGAGATAGAGTATTGATATTGTGCACAAGGAATATGTACCAACCGACACACTGTACAACTGAAAGAAGGTTTTATTTGTTGTTTTGTCTTTATGTTTGTTGTCAAAAAATTAAAAAAAAAGTTACAAAAAAATATAGTGATTACATAACTTGCTATGGTTATGGACATGGTGGCTCAGTAGCTAAGATGCTGAGCTTGTCGATCAGAAAAGTTGGCAGTTCGGCGGTTCGAATCCCTGGTCCCAACTTCTGTCAACTTAGCAGTTTGAGAGCATGTAAAAGAAATGCAAGTAGAAAAATAGGGACCCCTTTGGTGGAAAGGGAACAGTGTTCCATGCGCCTTCGTTGTTGAGTCATGCCAGCCACATGACCATGGAGATGTCTTTGGACAGCGCTGGCTCTTCGGCTTTGTAACAGAGATGAGCACTGCCTACTAGAGCCGGAAACGACTAGCATGCAGGTGTGAGGGGAACCTTTACATTTAACCTGTTAAATCCATGTTTATGCCAAATGCTGGCTTAACATAATGGTCTGAGTGTTAAGACAATGGCGAAGTTCTTCTGATAAAATGAACCACAAACCATCATCCCCAATCTTAGCCTAATCTTAGTGGTTATATAAGCTTAACCAAGCCGCTCCAGATCCTTCCAGGTGGTCTTTGACGTGTCACTGGTTGCTTAGTGCCATTCAAAGTTATGACTCCAAAACCTCCATTGTAGTTGTATGTTGAGGACTACCTTAAATCTGGCCATTTCTACAGTACGTGATAAAATTGCAAATGTGACAGATAAAAGTAAACATGTGTAATGAATATAGAAATGAAATAAGAATTTTAGATAATATTGTAAAACAAGATATGAGAATCTTTAAAGAAAAAATGAAATAAGTTATGATATGAATTGGAATTGGATAAAATAAGTGTAATGATTAGAAGAATATTTGAGAATATTTAAAGGAAAATGGAATAAGTAACAATACAATATGAAATTGAATACGAAAGATGAATATATAACTATGGTCATGTTTGTACTGAAATGTAAAAACATGGAAGCACATTGTTTACCAGAAGAGATGTTTTGTAAAATATAAAAATAAAAAAATTATTAGGAAAAAAAATCTGGCCATTTCTGAATGGGATGAATGGAGTTCAAGGCTGCCATTACTCTGAGGCAGAATGCAACAGCCTGCCGAGCCAAGGAGATATTTCCATCTTTCTTGAAGGGCTTTCAAATCTGTTTGTTTAATATATTATTTTTTTCTGGTAGTTCAAAGCCCAGGATGGGGAGAGAAGGGCTTGGAAGGTCACCCATCAACTAATCCTGGTCTGGCCTTGACAATTTTGTTCAGCTTCGGTTCTGTCGTGAATCATGTCTATTTTTCTTCTTCTTCTTTTGCAAGAAGAATAAACCGAGTCTGTGCCTATAGGATCAGCATTCAGCAGAAGAGACCAGTACGTGACAAGGATAAAAATCCTTTAATGATCATTTCTCCCCCACCCCCTCACCTTTCATCCATTGCTTTGGACGAGGTGAGCAGACCATATGGCCAAGTCGCCTTTGCTTCAAGGAATATCTGCTCTGGGTGTTTGAATGTTATTGATGGCATCTTTTAAATGCTTTCCCAACACCCTAATCAGAGTGCTCACCCCTCCTCCAGGGTTGTCTGGATTTCCAGTCAACTGTTCGCCATGGGTGGATTTCTTGGGAGAAGGTTAAATCAGTCACCGGAATCCAATATGGGCATCCAAGCACCAATAAAACAACATCTGTGGGGACCTCAGTGCTCTTGAGCTTGGTTGTTTTCATGCAGACATTTCATTACCCAACTAGGTAACATCATCAGTGCTGGAAGGGAGTGGGGGTTTGTGGAGTGGAGGAGGAGAAGGAGAAGGAGAGGAGAAGGAGGAAACGGAAGAGCAGGAGGACTGTTGGATCCTTGGTGCTCTCTGAACTTGGTTGTCTTCTTGCAGGCATTTCATTACCCAACTAGGTAACATCATCCATGTTAGAAAGGAGTGGGCTCTGGTCTCTGTTTATATACAGGTAGCTTGCTTGCAGAGGAAAATCATAAACCACAAGTTCATTTTTTCTCAATGTTTATGCCCAAAATCCATAGGAGGTTTCCAGTCATCAATAAACACAGATAGTACCTTTTTGCTAATCAAAGAAGTTAATGTATCAATTCCGCCAAGAGCTGTCAATTTCACCAACCATTCCTCCATAGTGTCAAATCTTTCCATCTCGGCACATGTAATAATCTCACTGCAGTAATTATATATTAGAAAGAGCCTGTTCAGTCCAGGGCTCTGTCTAGATAGATAGATAGATAGATAGATAGATAGATAGATAGATAGATAGATAGATAGAGAGAGAGAGATATGAATGGAATATAATAGATAGATAGTTAGATAGTTAGTTAGTTAGTTAGATAGATAGATAGATAGATAGATAGATAGATAGATAGATAGATAGATAGATAGATAGATAAAGGTAGGTGGACAGACAGACAGGCAGATATAGGTAGGTAGATAGAGATAGAGAGATAGAGATAGAGAGATGAATGGAATATGATAGATAGATAGATAGATAGATAGATAGATAGATAGATAGATAGATAGATAGATAGATAGGAGATAGAGATATAGAGATATAGAGATATAGAGATAGATAGATCGATCGATCGATAGATAGGGAGATAAACAGATAGGTGGGCAGACAGGCAGGCAGATAAGATAGATAGGTAGAGATAGATAGAGATAGAGATATGGATGAATGGAATATCTATCTATCTATCTATCTATCTATCTATCTATCTATCTATCTATCTATCTATCTATCTAGATTAGATAAATATAGATATAGATACACACACAGACACAGACACAGACACACACACCCGGATGAATGGATGAGATTTTTTAAAACACGACCTTCAGCTTGTAGCTGAATTAGCACAATCCCCAGCCTCAACTAACTCCCCCTCCCTCTTTCTGCCAACAGCGAGGGTAAATCTGGTTTTCTCTCAAAAGCCACCAGGGAAACTAATGAGGAAAACACAGCAGAGTGACCGACAATGAAAAAAGAGGAGATGAACAGAGAGAAAAGGGCCGCTGGAGAATACGAATCAGGAGGAAGAAAAAAAGAAAAAGAAAACAGACATCTTTTGCAAATATCTCTCTGCAAATGTGGCCAGATGTCTTTAAAGGTCAAATTTACAATACCCAGGAGTGCAGGCAGGGTGTGTATGTGTGTGTGTGTGTATTTATATATATGTAGGTCTTCTAGGTCTCCATTATGTCTCAGTGTGTTTTTGTGGATCAAGCCGGTGATTTTGCTTTTGCCAACGGCTTCCACAAATGCAAAATCACCGGCTTGATCCATAAAAACACACTGAGACATAATGGAGACCTAGAAGATGAACAGACCTATGGAACAGCTGTCCTGGCCTACATAAGAGGTACTACAGACAAAATCAGTAAGATACTACACAGGCATCACATCAAGACTGCCTTCAAAACAGACAGAAAAATAGCAGCCATCCTTAGAAACCCCAAAGATAAAATTGACCTGGAAAACCAAGGCATATATGAAGTCCCCTGTGCATCATGCCCAGCCACATACATTGGACAGACCAATAGTAGAATAAGTACCCGCCTGGATGAACACAAAAATGCAGTAAAAAAGCTGGAACACACTTCCTCACTAGTCCAACACATGAAAGCCACAGGTCATAGCATCAACTTCAATGGCACCAAAACCCTAGCCACTATAGAAAACCCCAGCCACAGAATTATCAGAGAAGCCATAGAGATTGAAAAAAGACCTGAAAGCATGAATAGAAGAGATGATTCCACCAGGCTGTCAATTATTTGGAAGCCTGCACTCACAAACAAAAAAATCTCCACACCACAAGCCAGGCAAACACCTGGGCACAAACAGATCCCCCCTGATACCTCCAACTCAAACACACCCCAACCAGGCACCCAGATGAAACCCAGCTTCCTAACTAATGATAGCCGTCCATTTACCCGAAGCCAAGCTGCACTAAAGGCCTCCAATAAAGTAACACAATGCTGTCAGCCAATCAAGATACAAAAAGAGCCAAAAAACAGACAGAAGATATTAGAGACACCAATCAAGCAGAACACAGCAAACTCCGAGACCAATAAACACAGACCAAGACTCCCAACCAATCAGGATGAAGAAAAAACCATTCTGGCACAGCAATAGGCTAGCCCCAAATTTAAAACTAAAACCACTGGAAAAGTCTGACTCACAGACGAACACAATACAGAAGCCTGATGATGGCAGATGAGATTCTGCCGAAACGTTGCTACAACTTTAAAAGCACAACTACAATGACGTGGGAAAATACCTGAACAAAGCTGAATACCATCAAACTTTGATTTTGTTTTTCACCCCCTTCTCTGACAAGTCATTTAAACTAAATGGAGCTAATAGGATTACTCTACGCTCATACATATAATCCTCTTCTTCTCTGGCTTTCAAATTAGGACGTGTTTAAGGCAGATTGCAGGGGTCTTCTCAAAAATTCCATTCTGGCTTTGGAGAAGCACTTGATTTAACCCCTTTTTCCCCTTTTGATTTATCAAATTGATCAAACCATGGACATTCCTGGGATTTTAAGATGGCGGGACGGTCCTGAATCTGGTCCTGGATTCCTGGTCAACTGAGTGGGGTTGACCTCTGAGTAGATCCAGGAAGGAAGGTCTCTTCATAAAGAAACCATAGAGAAAAGAGGTCCTAGATTGGATGGAACCCTAGAACCATATTCAGCCAAATATGATTACGATTTGTCTAAAGATCTTTCCAATCAACACGGGAGACTCAGGGACAGAGGATTGAGACATGGGATGTCCCAAAGGTGGTTCCACTTGTCTTTTGAAAAAGCACCTTTGAGACAACCATGATCTGGATGACTGAGAATCTCCATAGACAAGAGATAGGACAGATGTCTCCATTATCCTCCATATCTTCAGTTGCTGAACATCTAAAAAGAGTGATAATCACCATCTAGATCTCCATACCATGCATGGAAAAACACAACAGTGGACAACTGGAATTTGCCTCTTTTTCCACAATTAGCAACTGCCTGGAAAGGAAGGCCAAGAAATGCATGGAACAGTCTTGCAAGAAGTCAAACCAACATGAACATAGGTGATGGGCTCCTTGGGGCTCTCTGAGCTTGGTTGTTTTCTTGCAGATGTTTCGTTACCAAACTAGGTAACATCATCAGTGCTAGAAGGGAGTGGACTTTGCTCCTTTCTAGCACTGGTGATGTCCCCCAATTTGATAATGAAACATCTGCAAGAAAACCACCAAGCTCAGATAATACCAAGACACCACAGTCCTCCTCCTCCTCCTCCTCCTCCTCCTCTCCCTAAACCCCATTTCCTTTTAACACTGATGACTCTCCCTAGCTGGACCATAAAACGTCTGCATGAACACCACCAAGCTCAGGGGGCATCAGGGACACCACCATAGTCCAGCCCTGAGCTATAAATATTCTCTTCTAGTTGGACATCATTCAAGATTCAGACGGAAACTTCTCAAACCACATCTGGAGATGTCAAAATTGGATATATTAAAATAATAACTCCCATTGGTTTTTCTATTTTTGATCGTGTGCTTTTTAACTCAGCACCTAGTCAGCTTTATTCAGAAAGATAAAAAGAAATCATGATGAGTTTCATTTCAGGGCCTTTCTTCATTTAAGATGGCAGCTTTGAACGTCTTAACCAGCATCTGCTGGAGTCCTTTGCTCTTTACAGTTGCTCATTAACATAGTTACATTTGTAATGTGCTAATATCATTAATATTTTAACTGCTGCTCTTTGATCGTTCTTATTGATTTGCTCTATAACTTCCTTTCTCGGTTTTGTCCTTTTGTACCTTCCTATTTCTTGTTCTGTTTGCTTACTGTAAGCCACAATGATTTAACAGAAAATCAGAATATAAATATTTAAAGTAAAATAAACGAAACAGCTGAACAGGGCAAACACAAGAGAGGAGCAGTTTGTGTGCAGGGAAGAGGTTTCCACATCTAAAATGGAATGTGGGGCAGAGAGGGAGGAAAACAAGTCAGGAAATTTTAAACAATTGCAGTTCTGGAACTGAGAGCTACTCTAAATAATGCCGAGCAAAATAGAGCAATATTTATCTCCACTTTGGCAACTTGAAGCTATTGTCTCAAAAGAAGCTTTTTCAAAAGGTGACTGGACTTGTTTTTTCCTTTGAAGACATTTTGCTTCTCATCCAAGAAGCTCAGTTCTTCAGAACTAAAGAAGCTTCTTGGATGAGAAGCGAAACATCTTCAAAGAAAAACAAAAACAAAAGTCCAGTCGCCTTTTGGAGAAGCGCCTTTGGGACAACCATGACTGGATGATTGAGAATCTCCACAGGCATTGAAGCTGTCTGGACTTCAACTCCCAGGATTCCTCAGCCAGCCACCCCAGCTAAAGATATAAAAATCAATGGGAATTATGTTTTAATAAATTCAATTTTGACATCTTTGGATGTGGTTTGAGAAGTTCTAGTCCAGATCTTGGCGAACCGATATCCATGTTGGTCTAACGTGCTGTCTGGGGAATTCTGGGAGTTGAAGTCCATCGATTTTCGAGTGGTCAAGGTTGAGATACAGTACATCCAAGGGGAATTCTGGGAATTGAGGTCCACCCATTTTTGAATGGTCAAGGTTGAGATACAAAACATCCAAGGGGAATTCTGGGAGTTGAAGTCCATTCATTTTTGAATAGTCAAGGTTGAGATACATTACATCCAAGGGGAATTCTGGGAGTTGAAGTCCACCCATTTTCGAGTAGTCAAGGTTGAGATTCAGTATATCCAAGGTGGGATGCCTTTGCCCTCCCCCCTCACCAAATACTCGATATGGTTTCATGAAACCGCAACGTTTAGTTATCATTTAGAAGGCGATCAAGATCTGAATTCAATGTCATTTGCAAAGGAAATGAAATCAAATAGAGATGTTGTCCCCAGCATTGCTGAGAGATATGACTTTATATGGATTAGAGGGAAAAGATGGATGACCTTTCTGTCTCCCCCCCCGCCCCCTGCTATCAGCATGGACCAATAAGCTGCCTCAAAATGAAACTCCATCCTTCCTTGTCATTGATCTATAGGGCTTCATGTATTCTGCGGGTACTAAAGAGAGAAAGCAGTGGCTCTTCTGGCATTTATTAGCATTTATTCAATTATCCAGGTCAGGAAGGCAATTAATGTTCACCTGCCTTGTCACATCAATTGTTCATCTATCCATCCAACTTTAGAGAGTCAGACCTCACTTTGGAGACAGCTGAGCGCAAAGATGGGACTGAGGCCAACTCAGAAATGGAGGGAGGGAGAAGGAAGCTCAAATTAGGAAGGTAGTCAGGCTTCAAAAGAAGCCACTGGTCTTCACTGGTGCTTGGGATGGAGGCACCATCCCAGCTCATTTCACTGATGTTTTGCATCCTTCACTTTCTTTGTTTCGTTGTGAAATCTTGGCTTCAGCCTCCTTGCGTGAGATCTGGCAAATTCCTGGAAGGAAGACTGGATCTCAAGAAGTTTTGGGGGTGGTTGGGAAGGTACCTTTTGAGACTGAATGGGAAAAAAAAAAATTATCCCAGAGGGAAAATAGCTACTCATTCTCAAACCTATGTGCATGGTGGTGAGGGAACTCCAGAACCATTTGAACTGCAAATTCTTCCTTGGTAAAACTGCAACATCAGAATAACAGAGTTGGAAGTCTTCTAGTCCAACCCCCCCTGTACCATTTCAGACAAAGGTTTGTCCATTCTCTTCTTAAAAACCTCCAGTGATGGAGCATCTACAACTTCTGGAGATAAGTTGTTCCCCTGGTTAATAGTTCTCACCGTCAGAAAATTTCTCCTTAGTTCTAAGTTGCTTCTCTCCTTGATTAGTTTCCATCCATTGCTTCTTCTCCTGCCTTCTGGTGCATTAAAACATCTTTAAAGGCAACTCAAAAAAAGCATTTTCCTCCTCCCCCCAAGCCCCGTTTTGGGGTTCTTCTCCCCCTTTATCCAAAACAGACTGAAAGGGGAGAAATATCAACTCCAAAGAAAACTGAGGTGACAATCTTTTTCAGGACAATTTATTTACCTCTCCATCTCCTGGAGAGTGAAACCATCACAACCCCCTCCTCACTCTCCTTCCGCCTCTTCCCTCTTTTTCCTACCACACCCAGTTGTTTTGGTGGCCAAATTCGGTCCTCACACTTTTGCGACCATCACAGATCAAAATTCAAGAGTTTGGCAACCGGCACGTATTGCAGCTCCGAGATAATGCAATTACTTTTTTCCAAGTTTTTCAGCCTGCTTCGTTATCAAGAAAAGTCAATGGAGGAAAACTGGATTCGCTTAACGACTTGCAAGATTCGCTTAACAACGGCGGTGATTGCTTTAAGAACCATGGCAAAAAAAAAAGTAGTAAAATCAGGTGCCATTCACAACAACCATTTTGCTTAATAAAGGAAACTCCAGTTCCAGTTGTGTTTGTAAGGTGAGGGCTAGCTGCATTCATAGATTTAAATCCATCCTTTGTTTTCTGCAATTGAAGATGCCGTACATCAGTTTCTCCACCTGGGAGTGAGAAGTGAGCAATGCTAGGAGATTCTAGAGTTGTTTTTCTTTTGTAGCTGTGACAAGTGGCACTCGTTGAACAAGCGCCCAAAAAGAGCTGCAGCTGGAAATTTATAAATAAATTTAGTCTTTCAGAAAAGAATGATTTCTGAAGCTGGAAACCACAACCTCCTTACCACTTGAAGATTGCAATGTGCAGCTTTAGTAACATATTCTGTTGAGGGAAAAATTGTAGCACATGACGGTTAAGTTTGCCTCAATCTCTAAGCATAGTTATAAAGCTTAAAAAAACAACAGCAATCTTATTTCTTGCGGTAACGGATATCTCTAGGCCCTTAATTCTTAGCCAAGGGGAAACTTCTGCTGAAATGGGGAAAGCAAAACTTGAGGAATTGAGAACATCCCATAAAGCTAGGACAAGGGTTCTCAACCTTTCTGGCTTGTGTGGCCTGGTTCTGAATGGGTCGTGGCCCAGTACTGGATTGTTACAGCCTGGGGGTTGGGTTACCCCTGAGCTAAGACATCTGAAACTGCCTGTAAGCAGACGTAAAATGAGCTGATGTTCATGACATCTTCTGAAATATCTCCTAAATGTAGGGTGATTACAGAGAATTAGGGAGAAGCCAAGCTGAATATCTTCTAAATTCTCCTCTTGATTGGTTTCCACTCATTGCTAATCAAGGAGCGAAGCAACCTTAGAACCAAGGAGAGCTTTTCTGATGGTGAGAACATGAGTGGAACAGCTTGCCTTCAGAAGTTGTGGGCGCTCCACAATGGTTGGGATTCCAAATTGTACGCTCCTGGTTCAATCGCCCTTGCACAGCACTCAAAGATTGCTTGAGCTGTTTTTATAGCTCAGCTGAGGCGCGGCAATTGCCGTGCGAATCAGCTAAGCTAAAAATCAATGGAATAACGAATGGGAAAGAGCAGGGGATGGTGGGAGGGGCTGACCAGAGGCCATATTTGCCACTTCTTTGAACTGGACAAAATTTCTGCTACCTGTTCTGACCCAGGCTTCGTCAAACGTACTGAAACGCAAGCTTGTTTTGAAAAGCAAAACCTATTTTAATGCAACGCTGGGAACTATTTTCACTTCCAGCCAGAACTAATTATACACCATGTCCCAAGATAAGCCCATGCTTGTCAGTGCTGGGGAATGCTGCTAAAAACAGAAGTCTCCAAAGTAATTATAACAGATCCTGTCCGAAGTATCAGAAAAAAACAACCAGAGTACAGAGCTTCAAGAAGGACTTGGAATCTAATTGAACTACTTTGCTTCCTGCAAAGTGTTCATCATCTTGCCCTGACTTTTATTCCTTATGGGAGGGGCAATCACCTCCCAGCTTTATGCCCCTTCTGCTTCAGTTGTTCTAGCCTTCTAGCAGCTCTGTGCACATGCACACTGGGAACAGGCCCCCCGGGGTCCTCTGCCTCGCTGCTGCCAGACTCTGAAGGCAGCACCCCACTCCCAGATGGTCCTGGCCCCATCCCTGCATTGGGCGCAGGACCCTCGTCCAAGTCCTCGCCAGACTCCCTGACTGGTCCCCTTTTCGTCCTCACTGTCCAATACCTCTGCCGACTGCACCAGCTGCTGGTGAACCACAACACTACCAGTACACCAGAACTGGTCTGAACCAGCTGAATACCACCCCTGGTGCTCCAACCCTGGAGGGTTTTAAGAAGAAATTGAACAGCCAGAATGGTATAAGGGCTCCAGCCTTGGGCAGGAGGTTGGACTAGAAGGCCTCCAAGATCCCTTCCAACTCTCCAACATTCTGTTCTTCTACTTTGTTTCTCAGGTTAAGTAATGTTTCAGTTGGATATTTATTTATTTTAGCTCATGTAACAGCTCCTGCCTATTTCTCTCAAGGTCATCTCTCAGATTCTCTGCAGTGATGGAGTCTGGGATTCAACTAGTGTGACCCTTCATACATTGCTGTGACAATCTTCTCCACTTTGAAGTCCCCAGAGGTGGTAGTTTCTGCCAACCAGTCCACAGGACCACAGAAGTGGGGAAAGATGTTTTGGAATAGTGATTCTTAAATTGTTTAACCCCATTACACCTCTTCTTGGTCTTGTATCATGGCATTACCCTCAAACACACACACGCGCACACACACACAAAAACAAGGGTTTCAGCAGCGGCAGTGCCAACCTGGATCCTTACTTGGCTCACCAACCAACAATCGCAAATTGTTGCCTTAACCCCAGGATCTGCCCAAATTACTGCTTTGTTTAAGAGTTACTGCTTTAGAAGATGCAAGATATATTACGAGCTGAAGAACACCATAGTACTATTGAAAAAGAAAATGTAATTATGCACAAGAGATAAATATGTATAAGACTGATGCTACAGTATTGTTAATGTTATGATTAATTTTTTTTTGTTTTTAAAAGAAGTAAAAGAACAACAAAGTTTATAAAAAAAAGAAAGCAAAAGAAAATGTATTTTTGAGACCTTCCAACCCAATCCAGCAAACCCATCTAGAAATGTCTTCATTCCATATTGACGGACTACTATCTATGTTGCCTTGAACTCCTGAAAAAAAAAAAAGGATGTGTATCAAACAAACAAACAAACAAAAAACCCACTGCCTTATGCTATAAAGGCACTAGTCCTCATGTTTCCTTGGATTCACTGCTGGGTTTTTATATCCTCCACATTTAAGTTTTCCCTTTGATACAATACAAACATTCAGTTAATCAAACTGGCCTCCCCTTCCTGGATTGATTAATTTTAGAATTGGAAGCAATAATCTTGCTGAATGCAGGAATATTTGCAACCTGCCATCTACACAGCAGCTCCAATAAATGGTAGCCCCCACCCTCTGTTTACCTACTTAGAAGAAAGGGCAGCCTACTAACCGGAGTAGCTTGCCTTTAGCTTTAGAACATTGGGCTACAGGCAAAACCCACGGCATTTAGAATGTCTGCTCCTCCAACCCTTCTCTGCATCTCTTCCATATGCAGTTAGGAAAACAACATCACATTGGGAAAATAATCCTTTAGATGGGGGGCAAATGTGGAAGGGGGGGAGAGGGTTGAAGGTCAGAAGATGGTGGCAGCTGCAACAGGGCAGTCCCAGCCATTCTCTTTTGTGATGTCCCTCTTTGCAGAAGTCCCAGGGTGTGAATTTTGTTGCCAGACTCTTTTGCTAGCTGCGGTGTAATCCGAGTCCTGAACAAGAGAGAGGGAGAGCTGGTAACAAATCCCAGTAATATGGCTCTAAGTGAAATGAAAGCATAACGATACGTCAATTTCCATGTTGTAGTACAAGCCTGACACGCTACAAGGTGCGACCAAGGTTAATATTCAGGGGTTAGTCAAGAACGCCCAAAAGCAAGGCATTTAACATGGTTTCCCAGGGCAAATAAACCCTACTGAATGATGATTGAACACAGATTGCTTTGGTTCTGTTTCTCTTCCATAACTACTCAGATAGAAGGCCCAACGCCTGTTTTTAAACAAGCCACACTCTGATGTCCATCTTTAAGAGGCACTAGATTGAAATCTTTTGTGCAAAATAGACCCTTGAGTTGATACCCTGCCTTGTTTCAAATAACTACGGTTTCCTTACAGCTGACTATCTCTGACACCCCATCTATCTCAGAACGTTCATTGTTTAAAAGAGGAAAATATCCTGATCTCAAGACAGCAAAAGAGCAGGCCGGTTTGTGAAACCCTGATTTCATGTTAGATCCCGAATCGAGGGTCTTACTAAAGAAACAAGAGTTTTCCCTTAGTTTAGAAAATAATTGCTTTAAATATTGAAATATCAGCAGTTGGGTGTGTGTGTGTGTGTGGAACCAAGCACACAACCAAAATAGGCTGCATTGCAATTGTTGGCATTATTTTACACAGCTCAACTCTCACATGTGGCATTTTGGTGCTGTTATCTTTTGGTTAGACAGAGCTCCTAGGATGAATTTGGAAGCTAAGCAGGAACAGGCCTGGTTATTATCTGAATGGAAGATGCTTAGGAAAATCCTCAGGGCTAAGATAGACCAGAAAATCCAACCAATCAATCAATCCAATCAATCAACCAATCAATCTTCTATCCTAGAAGAAGACAATGGAAAACTATGGCTGTATTATTTCTACAAAGGATTAAAAAAAGCTTCCATAGCTTGCAGGACTGCTGAGGGGGCAGTTACGAGAGGAATGTTTATTTACTATTTATTACTTAATCAAACAATCAGTCACATTTTGAACACCACCCATTTCCCAAGAACTCCAGCCCATCTGCAACAATCACAGGCATCAACATATACAAGCCATGTTTCCTCCAGTTCTTTGTCAAGCCATCCTGAAACTGGGCATTGGCCCCTGAGTGAGTCACGCTCATAATCCCACCACCGCCTCTGGATTCCTGTTGGCAGCCAATGTTGGACCAGTCCAAATTCTCTCTCTCTCTCTCTTCTGTCACAGCCTCTCCATCTTCCTACCATTCTTGTGTGAACAGTCATCAAAGCTTTATTCACGCTGAAAGGCTTTGCCAGTAGTTGTGTACACATGGTGTGGTGAGTCAAACTACTTTTTAAAGCATAGTTTTGGTCATCGTACATAATCGGGTAGATAGTATCACTCACACATAGATACACCATGATGTTTTCTTAAATTGATGGCCCTTGTACACTGTGTTGTCTCTTGAAGCTAAGCTAAAGGCATTTCCATACTTGGCTTTCATAATCACTTGAGGAAGATCATCTGAAGCTCATGAGTAACTTGCACTAAGCCAGGATTTGGGGCACTAAGTAAGCCCCAATGAGGTGGGCCCCTACAGCATAGTAATAGCCAGAAACCATAGCTGGTCAAACATAAGTGGCTGGACTTTCACAAGGTGCTAAAACAAACCATGGTTTAGAAAGGAGAAGGCCAAGTTCAATGCATAGTTTGAGCCCATGGCTGAACTGACTCTGGAGCCATCAACCAAGTAGGATTCTGCCCAACTGGTTGAAAGATCAAGAGAGGGCCTGCTCAGAGTCTCCTGCTTCATATGAAGGAAACGAGATGTGGACAGGAAGTCAGGGCCTTCTTAGTGTTGGCTCCCACAGAATGGAATATGCTGCCTCAAAGTTGTGTCTGATTCTGACCTCCCTGAATAGAAGGCTGTTAAAACTCTTTTATTCCAGTGAACTAACTTGTAGGACTTTATGGAAAGCCATTTGGTCATATTATTGTGGATTATTTTATATTATGGAATATTTTGCTTTTTCATATCTATCTCTATATCCATCCATCCATCCATCCATCCATCCATCCATCCATCCATCCATCCATCCATCCATCCATCCACATACTCCCAGGAACCTTTTTTGTGTGGTTTATAAACATTATTAAAGAACAAAAGTTGATGGGGCTGGTTTGTCCCAACTCTTTGTCCACGTCTCTTACAAGTATGCTACACAATCCAACTGATGATGATTGGGGTGTTGCTTGGTTTTGACACTAGAATCAACCAAGGATACTTTGAAATTTCCTTGAAAACCTTTTACCTAAAGATACTTAAACTAGCCTCACCAATCAAGCCACATCTACAAATCATGGACTACAGCTTCCATCAGTGTCAGTAGGTTAGGGACAATGAAGCCTATGGTCCAGAAATCATGGTCTACACTTTCCAGCGATCCTATACCACATTAGAGGCAATGGAATCTGTAATATATTACATGCAGGGATGAAGGAAGCTTCTTTAGCTTCTCTCCCAAAGTGTTGGATTTCATCTGGACTTCTTTCGAGAAGCCAAATACTCAAAGCAAATCTTTAATCTGCCAGAAAGAAAACCCACATGCTTCAAAGAGTGACATATGATTCAAGACCAGGGGCTATTATCTTTGAAACCACAACTGGATCATATCCAGCAAGGCTTGATCAAAGAGCTCCAATTTGTAGGTTGTGGTCCATCCTTAACACCAGGTATTTATAGTAGAGAAAGGAACCAATAGGGCTGAGGGACACTTCTCAGTGGCTTTCACACTTCCCTGATCTGGGCCTATCACAGAAGGGGAGAGATCAGTGTTTAGAGCAGTGTTTCTCAACCTTGGCTACTTGAAGATGGGTGGACTTCGACTCCCAGAATGCATGTTGGCTGGAGAATTCTGGGAGTTGAAGTCCACCCACCTTAAAGTGGCCAAGGATGAGAAACACTGCTCTAAATGGTTTGGAATTGTGCCAATGAACACAAAAGATGGAGGTAAGCATTGGGGAAAAAAAGGATGGGTCAAGAAATAAGTTGAAACAAGAAACCCTAACATGGCCTAAGAAGGATGAGCATGCTTGGAGATAATGGAATCATCAATGTTTGGAAGTGGGCTGGTTTTTTAAAGGAAATGATGAAGTATGGCTGGCTGGCATTTGGACCAGAACTGTTCCATATTGTGACCTTCTGTCTCATGTCCCTACAAGAACATCTGGAGAATCTTTCATTTGTCCAGAAGCTCTTTTGCAGAATTCTTGCCCAATCTGAGGCATCTCTACCTTCAACTCTGATGATGTTACCTAGTTTGGGTCATGAAACATCTGCAAGAAAACAACCAAGCTCAGAGAGCACCAAGGTCCCTTCAGCCTCAACTGTCTCCCATCTGCCGGTCCAAAGTCAAGTTGTTCTCCATTGTTTTCTGATGTTCTTCATGCTTCAGTTCCTGTTTGGACTGGGTTTTTCCAGGTGTAGCTTGTCTCTTTCCTATCTAAGTTTTCCATGGGCTCTGTGGTTGGATTTGCACAATTCACTTAATCTGGCCCCTAAATTCACCCTTTTCCTGGGTTTTCTCAGCACAATGAACCACAAACAAACCCAACAATCTGGGTTCGGACAAGAAGCTAAGACTCTAACCAAGGTAAGCATGAACCAAGCTTCCTATGGCTTACAAAACCAGCTGCGTTTTTGCTAAGTTACTGAAGCATGGCTGATCACAGCCCATTGTCATCTTTAGTCTTGTGGTGCATTATTTCTGTTGGATGCATCAAATGTTTTCTTAATTAAAAAGCCGAATACATTTCCTAGGACAACAAAAACAAAACAAGAACCCAAATTTTATATGCATTTGCTTCCTGCTAGATCAGCACTGCTATCTGGATTGAACACCGCTGCTTTATCCCCAATCCTTAACCTGGTTATCATGAAGTTTTTAATTCTGGAAATCTGTCTTTGTTTATGGCTAAACAAGCTTAATCCAGAGCTCTCCAAACTTGGCCACTTTAAGGCTTGTGGACTTCAACTCCCAGAATTCTGGAAGTTGAAGTCCACAAGCCTTAAAGTGGCCAAGTTTGGGGACCCCTGGCTTAACCAATGGTTACCAAGGGTTCCGGAGATCATGTTGGTGGAAGAAATACCATTCCTGTATTGAGAACTGACATGGTTGTATATGGGACAGCATAGAGGAGACATTTTTGGCTTGTGGAACTGAAAAGACTCAAGTTCTACCATGACTTTCATCTGTTTTTTTTAAAATGTATCTTAGGTTCTATTTATGAGTTTTTAGTGACTTAGGAAATTGCATGATCATTTTGAGTGAGCGATTTATAGGGCAGTTGGGGGTGGTTATCAGGGTGAAGATAAAAGAAGATGTCTAAGTGGAGAAATCATCACATCCAAAGATTTGATGGCAAGGAGAAATAAAGACTCTTTTTTTAAATTGTTGAACTTGGCTTCTGGTGATGATGTTGTCATAGTTTCCTTGGTAATAATGTGGAGGGAGATTTCCCTTGTCTTCTTCTCCAGCCTAGATCATAACCTGGAATTTCATGATGGCTGCCCTCCAAGAAAAATACATTATTTGAGGCAGGCGAGTTATAAAATAAATACAAGTAATAATCAAGTGTAACCTGATTAGTTTGTTTGCAGATCTACTAAGGTCATCCTAGATTGATCATGCGCCATAAGGTGGTGTCAATTCTTAGTGACCAGCTGGATGGACTTTCTCCAGGAAGTGTAGCCAACCAACCTGGGCCTTCAAGTCTTCCAGTGGTGCTACACTGGTTCTCCCACCTTGCACCTACATGAGAAGTAAAGTTTTCAGCAGTAATCATGCTTGAAAGAAACATTCTCAGAGATTCCTCTTGTAGATTAACAAATGTTCCATGGATATAAAACTGGACTTCTCCTGAACTGAATGGTCCTATTCAAGCAGCAACTGGGTTCATGCATCACCCTAAACCATGGTTTCTTTAGGCACAGTTTTCAGGAGAAACCATAACTGATCAGATACTAAACCAAAGAAGCTCCATCATGGCTTATAAAAATGTTTGAACTTAGCCTATAAATTATTGTTAGCAGAACATCCTAACTAGGGTTGGAAACATTCCAAAATTTTCAAACCAGTCATGATTGAAGCTTCTTCTCAGCTTTCTTCTTCTTACTTTGCCCTCCTATCTTAATCTTATAAAAGTTACCAGTTTGAGAATCCACAGCAAATCACAGTGAATACAAACAATGCTTTGTATTCCATAATTCATAACATAATTCCTTATTCAATAATAACTGTGTCCAATAGTACAAAATTCATAATTCCTTATTCTATCCCTTAAAGGTCCCTTAACTGTGGTTTAGCCTGATGTCTGAAGCCCAAAATAGGATTTCTGAATACTTCAAGAGAGTTAGCGCTATATTTTATAATGTTATCAGAATGCCCAAATGCTAAGGTGGGAGTAATATAACATTGTGGTTCTGAGTGATAGAATGCATCTGTGTTTAATTTTTTTTTTTTTTTACAATAGGTCAGAAATTCTAACACCAACTGAGTAACAGGCAAGAAATTTATAAGTAGTAATTAGCCCAAACCAACCGATGGAGCGATGGTTAGATTTTCAGGCTAGTTGATCAGTTGAAATTACCAGTAAAGAAAAGTTGGCAATAAACCTTTGGGGGAATGTTTAGCTCTATCGAAACAATTAGAAATAGGCTCCCATTTTACAGGTGGAAAATACTGAGGCTGTGGGCTGTACAGTTTTATCTGACTGGACATTATGCATAAAAGACAATTGCATTATAGAACTTAAAAAGCTTCTGGCTACAAGGAAGAGCAGAAATTTTGCTTCCATGCTTTAAAGCTCCCCAAACAGCAGAAGCAGCCACGCCACGATGCTCCACTCACACAAAGAGATGTTTCACTAAGTGCATCAACGAACTGCTGTGGGGTTTGAGGGCTGTAACATCAGGTACCGAAGGCTCCTATCACCACGTAGGTGTCTCTCTTTGAAGTTCCTGGCATTCACCACGCAAAAAGAAATTCAGGGAGGGGGTAAATGAGAAGACTTCCCTCCCCCTGGTCCTCGTGGAACATCTTGGACAGCAGCAGTGCCATGGCTTAAGTCAAGCATCCGACTGAAACCCAGGCACAAATCTCAACTCCTGATTTTCCACCAGCCTCCTGTAGTTAGGAGGAACGCAAAGACAACTGCTTGGAAACCAAGCTTCCCATCTGGAGGTAGGTTGCCAAGCTGAAAAAAGGGGTCCCCCTCCCTCATTTCTCAAACAGTACCCTTCTACTTCTGGGGGCCCACCTGATGGTCTCCGGGAGGCCCATCCTATCCAGACCAAGTTGGGCAAGTCTTAAGCACCCCCCCTCCAAGTCAATGACTGTCCATCGATTTGCCAAGAAAAAGCAGCATCTTTGAAATGTGACTTAGGGGGCTCCTAGAGAAGAGAAAGAGAGTGCCCCCCCTTTTTTGAGGGGGGTGGGGGCGGGGAGGAAAGAGATAGGAACAAGGGGAGGTTGGAGGGAAGGTATTTGGGATGGGAAATAAGATGGCGAAGCAGAAGGGGGGGAAATGAAGAGGGCACTGCCAAGAAACCCCCAAATTTGCTTTTCAGCTCTTGAAAGCCGTCCACAATGCTGGTCTCAGCTGATCTCTCCCTCCCTCTCTCTCCCCCTCCCTCTCTCCCTCTCTCCTTTTCTCTCCCCCTCCCTCTCTCCCTCTCTCTCCTCTCTCCCCTTCCCTCCCTCCCTCTCTCTCCCTCTCTCCCCCACTCTCTCTCTCCCTCTCTGCCTCTCTCCTCCTCTCTCCCTCTCCCTCCTCCCTGTCTCCCCTCTCTCCCTCTCCTCCCTCTCTCTCCTCTCTCCCTTCCCTCTCCCTGTCTCCCTCCCTCTCCTCCCTCCCCTCTCTCTCCTCCCTCTCCTCCTCCCTCCCCTCTCTCCTCCCTCTCCTCTCTCTCTCCTCCCTCTCTCTCTCCCTCCCTCTCTCTCTCTCTCTCTCTCTCTCTCTCCCTCTCTCTCCCCGTGAAAGCCCACCCTGTGCTCCAAAAAACTGTCCAACTCCCATTGGCAGTTCAGGTCTTTCCATCCAAGAAACCCCCCCTCTCTCCCTCTCCCTCCTTCCCCCTCCCTCCCTCCCCACCACTCTCTCACACACAGACAAGCAGGCAAGCCAAAGTGGATCAGGAGGGCAGCAGCCGTGGCACAAACACACCCAGGCACAGACACACACACCAGGGATCAGACACCCTGGTTGTGTAAGAACAGAGGCTAAGGGGGCGCAGAGCCACAAAGACAACCCCTTGGAAGCCAGACAAAGTCCCCCCTCTCCACTTGAGCCCCCCCACCCCACCCCCAAGGGGGACGACGACCCAACCCTTGCCAGAGATACACACGGATCAAAGGCGCCTCTTCCCTCTCTCGGGCACACGCAAAGATGGGAAAAGGAGGGGAGGGGGTCCAGACGATAACCACACACCCTTCTCACCTTCACGGTGGGAGAAAACACAGGTGGATTGTCCCCTTTTCTCTCCCCCCCCCCCGAGAACGACCCACCCCACCGGCCCGGGCAACCATCCCCGGTACTCACAAACTTCGGAGCAAACGCGCTGCAGGCACCCAGCTCGGAGAAAGACACATTACAACTCCGCGGGGTGGGGGGACCAAGCCAGCTCCTGGTGGAGCGGGAGGGGGGCGGAAACGACACCTCTTTCCTTCCCGTCCCCCCTCGCCAAAAAGGCGTCGAGGACCAAATCTCCAGGAGGGGAGGGGGTCGCGACGCCCCTCCTTCCCTGCCGAGCCGAGCGGCTCTCTCCTCCGAAGCTTCGCCTCCCCAACGGGGATTGGAGCAGCGGCCCCCCCTCCCTCCCCCCCCCGCCTGCGAAATCCGTGCCCGGATGCCGAAGGGGGCATTTTTCAACACCCCCAGCTCTCTGCGCCTCCCCGCGCGCCCCCTCCCCACCCAAAGAAACCCCGAAGCCTGCAAACCAGCCCAGCATCCGAAGGCTGGCGGGTGGGTGGGTGGGTGGGGAGAACCCCCCTACCCAAACACACAAGCACCCTGAGAGAGCCGGAGCAGAGTTGCAAAACCCCCTCTCCACCCCCAGCTGCCTCCCCTTCCTCCCTCCCCTCCCCCCGCCGGGGACTCCAATCCGAGCATCTCCGCGATGCCGAATCCGGAGTTGGGAAAGGCGCAGGGAATCCAGATTGGAGGGGAGGGGGTTTGGTGGAGGGAGGGGAACGGCGGGTGGGAATGGGGGAAAGCGGGTCCGTCCGGGGTCTGCGAGCCGGGAAGGCGTCCCCCTCCTCACCTCCTCCCCCCACCTGCCCCCCAACCCATAGCAGCGTTCTCACCCTTCCCCTTTTCCTCCCCCTCCCCAAAGACTCCAAATCTAGCATCTAGTTGGGAAAGGCGCAGGGAATCCGGATCGTGGGGAGGCGGGGGGGAGATAGTGGCAGGAGGGGTGAAAAAAAGGGGGGTCCGTCCAGGGTGTGCAAGCCGGGAAGGTACCCCCTCCCTCTCCCCAGACAGGCAGAGGGGCCTCCCCTCCTCCCTGCCCCCCCCAATCCGGGCGGCAGCCGGCTTACCTGCATCTCTCATTCTCGCCGCCCGCTTCGCCCGCCCAGAAACGGCAAAGGTGGGTCCCACCCGGCGCCGCCACCGTTCAGCGCAGCGGCTGTGGCAGCATCAGCAGCATCGGCGGCGGGGACGGCAACGGCGGCGGCGGCGGCTCTCCAACCTCCGCCCGCCCGCCCGCCCGCTCCGGCGAGCCAGCCTCCTCCCGGGCGTTCCTTGCCTTCCCGTCCTCAGGTCGAAGAAGCGCGTGGCCGCCGCCTCTGCCGCCGCCGCCGCCCGGGTTCCTGGGCGCGCCCCCTGCCCACCTCTCTGCGGGTCGCCTGTCCCCCCACCTCCTCGCCCTTGGCCGGCTGCAGCAGTCAAGCCCGGCGCGCCTTCCTCCTCTCCTCCTCCTCCTCCTCCTCTTCCTCCCGAAGGACAGGTGGGGAGCGAGCCAGGCAAGCAGGCAGGCAGGCAGGGCGGGAGCGCGCACGCGGGAGCGGCGGAGGGAGCGCGCAGAGGGAGGAAAAAAAAAGAAGAAGAAGAAGAAGAAGAAGGGAGATGCTTGACCGGCGCGCGCCTCTCCTCCTTTCTGGCTTGCGGAGGAGGAGGGAGGAAAAAGAGGATGCTAAAACAAGAAGAGGATGGTAAACCACCCCGGCTGCCTCTTGAGTAACCCAGATGCAGCCTGGGTGGGGTGGGGGAGTTTAAGAAGAAGGGGGAGGGGGACGGACGGGGCTGCAAATGCCCAGAGGAACCGGGATGGGTGGGGGAGAGGAGGAAGGGAGGAAGCAAGCGATATGCGGGAGCTGGAAAGGCGGAACGAGGAAGGGGCGCCTCTGAATTGGGGTCGCGGTCGCCTGTGGTGGTCTCTGTTGAGACAGAGAGGCAAAAGGGGAGGAAGGAATAAACGGGGGAGGGAGAGGAAGAAATGGGAAGGGAGGGGCAGGTCGGCCAAGGAAAGGTGGGTGTGGAACTGTTTTTGCCCCTTCGGCTTCTTCAGGGAGCTGGGGAGGGGAGGGGAGGGATGGAAGAGGGAAAGAAGGAAAAAAAAGGGGGAGAAAGGAAGGATGGAAGGAAAAGAGGGGGAGAGAAGAGGAAGGAAGGGAAAAAAAGGAAAGGAAGGAAGAGATGGAGAGAAAAGATAGAAAGAAAGGAGGGAAGGAAGGGGGAAGGAAGGAAGGAAGGAAGAAGGGAGGGAGGGAGGGATGGAAGAGAGAAGGAATGAAAAAAGGGGAGAGAGGAAGGAAGGAAGAAAAAGGGGGAGAGAAGAGGAAGGAAGGGGGGGAAAAGGAAAGGAAGAGATGGAGAGAAAAGATGAAAAAGAAAGAAAGGAGGGAAGGAAGGAAGGAATTAATGTATCTTCACAAACAAACAAAAAGAAAAGGCTTCTGGATTTTCATTGCCTGACATTCTACACCCAGGGTCTTCAAGAAAGGGAGGAGTAAGGTCATTTGTTGAGAATTTCCTCTCTTATTCCCACCCACCCAGAAAATTAGATTCCTAAACTGAACCATAGTGAACTTGCTTTTCTTAAAAAAAAATTTATTGGTTTTTAAAAACAAACATAAACAAACAAAACATAAAAACATCAAGCTATCTTCCATAGGTGTACATACAGTGTGCCGGTTGGGTTTACAAATTGTTTTGTGCTTCCATTTCGTAGTCTTCAATTACAATTACATATAATCTCATATTGTCAATCAAAAATTAAATACCTTAGTATCATTAATCAATCATTTGACTATACTTTTATTCATTCATGTTTTACAAGGTAACCATAATTTACTTAGTTTATTTTATAACAGTTCATATTATCATCCCAAATCTATCCTAAAATCATTTTGTAGATATGATAAGAAAGAAGTACATCTTTGTATGCTTATTATTTTCTAAAAGTCTACATATTTCATTACTGTACTTTATTGTCTAACCATTGATAGAAAAGATCCCAAATTTTATAAAATTGTTTATCCTCTTGTTCTCTAATTTCAAATGTCAATCTACTCATTTCAGCACATTCCAATATTTTCTTCATGATTTCCTCCCGTGATGGTATTTTCTCATTTTTCCAGTTTTTAGCAAATACAATCCTAGCCGCTGTTAATACATTTACAATCAGGTATTTCAAGTTTTTACTATATATTTCAGGTAAAATTCCCAATAAAAACATCTCTGGTTTCAAGTCTTTTTGTCATTTTTTCCAACCACATGTGAGTCTTGAGCCTCTGTGTGTGCCCTGCCCTTACCTTCATCCAAAACGGGCCACATGGGGACTTCTGGGAGAAGCTGGGTGGAGTGGGTAAAACCAGCCAAGAGTGGGATTTGGGGGTTCTTAGCTAGAGGATCTTCTGAACCCCTGCGAAGAACCCCCAACAGCCCACCCCGATCTCAACAACACATTTACCTACCGGATTACTCAGAGTAAGAAGGAGGGTGGGCGGAGGGGAAGAGCTGAAAAAAGCCCAATGAAATGGAACACAGGTTGCCAAGGGCATTATGAACTGGCGTTTCCTACCACCTGAGAAAACATTTAAACTCAAATCTTCACTTTGAAAATGGTGCTCGGCTGAAACCCTTGACATTGAGTTAAAAGCCTTGTCATTATGCGGCTGCTGCCTGCATTGTTCCTAAGACTTGATACCCATTAATTGGTTGGGGTGATACTCATTTGACTTCCGATCCGTTTTCAGACAGCTGCAGTTCAGCAAATGTCATCTGATATATTTATTTATGGGCTGTATTTTTAAACACCCCTGTAAATTGCCTTGGCAGGAGGTGGCACCTGCCTGGTCTTGTTTGGCACCGAAGGTAGGTGAGGGCTTTGGGCCTCATGGAGGTGGCCTCAATGGAAATCCCGTGGGTTGTTAGAACAGGAAGTTGAAAAATGTTTTGGGGAGACGGCAACGGTGAACCACTTAGTACCACTGCCAAAACGACAATGTGGTGTCCATGAAGTCACATGGACTGTTAGAATACAATAGAATAGAATTAGACTAGAATAGAATAGAAATAAGAATAGAATAGAAATAGAAATAGAAATAGAATAGAATAGAATAGAATAGAATAGAATAGAATAGAATAGAATAGAATAGAATAGAATAGAAATAGGAATAGAATAGAATAGAATAGAATAGAATAGAATTCTTTATTGGCCAGGTGTGATTGGACACACAAGGAATTTGTCTTGGTGCAAATGCTCTCAGTGTACATAGAAGAAAAGATACATTCGTCAAGAGTCAAGAATCAGAAGGTACAACACTTAATGATAGTCACAGGGTACAATAAGCAATCAAATCATACTAGGAAACAGTCAATATAAATCCTAAGGATACAAGTGACAAAGTTGCAGTCATACAGTCACAAGTGGGAGGGGATGGGAGATAAGGAGTGATGAGAAGATTAACAGAAATAGTAGTGCGGATGTAGTAAATAGTTGGACAGTGTTGAGGGAATTATTTGTTTAGCAGAGTGATGGCGTTCCGGAAAAAACTGTCCTTGTGTCTAGTTGTTCTGGTGTGCAGTGCTCTATAGCGTCGTTTTGAGGCAAGGAGTTGCAACAGTTTATGTCCAGAATGTGTGAGGGGTCTGTAAATATTTTCACATCCCCCTTTTTGACTCGTGCAGGATATACAGGTCCTCCATGGAAGGCAGGTTGGTAGCCATTGTTTCTTCTGAAGTCCTAATTATCCTCTGAAGTCTCTGTCTTTCCTGTTAGGTTGCAGAACCAAACCAGACAGTTATAGAGGTGCAGATGACAGACTCAATCTGTTGATATTACTTCTATCATGGATTGGGTTCTTCTAACCATCATCTAGAGCAGGGGTAGTCAACCTTTTTATACCGACCACCCACTTTTGTATCTCTGTTAGTTGTAAAGTTTTCACTAACCGCTCACCGGTTCCACAGTAATGGTGATTTATAAAGTAGGGGACAAAACCCCTACCGCCCACCATGAAAGCTGGAACGCCCACTAGTGGGCGGTAGGGACCAGGTTGACTGCCACTGATCTAGAGGAACCAACTTCTAGAGGAAGTTGATTACGAGATCAGAATAATCAGATTATGGAATAACAGGAGAGTTGGAAGGGACTTGGAGGACTTCTCGCCCACCCCGCTTCTCAGGCAGGAAACCCTAGACCTGTGATGGCAAACCTATGATATGTGTGCCAGAAGTGGCATGCAAAGCCATCTCTCCAGGCACGCCAGCCATCGCCTGTTGCTCTTCCAGGTTCCGGCACATGCATGTGCACTGGCCAGCTGGTTTTCATGTGCACGGGAATGCTGGAAACCAGAAGAGCAGCTCTCTGGCACGCATGTGTGCACTGGCCAGCTGGTCTTCATGCATGCACGTGCATTAGAAACTGGAAGACCAGGTGGCTGGCGTGCATGTCCGTGCCAGGAAGCTGAGCTTCTGGATTACGGCAGTCTCGTGTGCGTGCTGCGGAGCTGCTCTTCTGGTTTTCAGCACTCCCGCGCATACACGTGTGTTTCCGTTTTGGCAGTGCCGAAAAGGTTCGCCACCACTGCCCTATACATTTGAGACAAATCTTTTCTTGAAAACCTCCAGTGTTGGCGCATGCACAACTTGTGAAGGCAAGCCGTTCCACTGACTAATTGTTCTCCCAGTCAGGAAATTCCTCCTTAGTTCTAGGTTGCTTCTCTCCTTGATTGGTTTCCACCCGTTGCTTCTAGTCCTGCCCTCAGGTGCTTTCAGGTGCATGTAGAGATGGAGGCGAACTTAGTAACACAGCTAGTTGGCTTGTAGCAGCTTCCATGGCTCTCTGGTCCAACCTTCCCTGTTGCTTCTAGATACGTTAGGACAACCAAACCATGTTTGTCCCAAGACTTCTAGAAGATGCCAAATGGACAAAGATTGAGCAAGATCTTTAGGAAATCTCCTGCTTCTTGTAAACCTAAGAGATCTGTTGCTGTGCCTTGCTTTATAACTTAGGCTAGCCAGACACTGAATTCAGGGACTCCAGCAAACAGTCTGTTCCTGACCACCGTTGACTTCTTCTTCTAACTCTCTCCCCAGTTCTAGGCTTATCAGCGCAAAGCCAAGATCAAAGCATAAGGCAAACAATCTCTGAATTCCCCATATGGCTGAGACAAAAGGGGGAAGGGGGGAAGGGGAAGGGAGAGATGAGAAGTGGGAGAGAGGGCCGTAGCTGATGCTCCTCACAAAGAGAACATGCTATTCCCACCGTGTGCCGCCTGGTTGAAATGCAGACCAGGCCAGTCTGCTCCAAATGGTAATCAGGTTGTCTGCTTGCCATGTGGATTGTGTTCTGCTGGGGCCCAAGCCAACCAGAACACAAAAGCTGGCTCGGTTTGCAAAGCAGGTGGCCGTGGACAAAAAACAACAACAACCCGCCAGACCTACAACAAGTGTGGTGCGACAGGTGCGTGCGGCTCTGTCCTAGCTGATGAAGCTGTTGCAGATCGGCAGGTCAACCCTGCCCTCAGTTAACCTTCCTGTGCAGGTGCAGGTGTGAGTTTCAATGCTGGTCAGAGCAAGCTGGAACAGAAGGTGGGCTAGAGGGTGTATATGACTAAATCTAATCAAGGGAGAGATCTACTGTAGAAATAAGGAGAAATTCTTTGACGGTGAGAACAATTAGCCAGTGGAATGGCTTGCCACCAGACGTCATGGGTGCTCTGACACTGGAGGCTTTTAAGAAGAGGTTGAACAACCATTTGTTCAGGGTGGTATGGGGCAGGGGTGGGATTCAAATTTTTTAACAACCGGCTCTGTGGGTGTGGCTTAGTTGGTGGGTGTGGCTTGGTGGTCATGTGACCAGGTGGACGTGGCTTTGTGCTCATGTTATTGGCTGGGCGTGGCCAACTCAATATTACTCACATCGAGGCACGCATCTCCTCGCCTGGCCTCTCATGACTGTGGGGATGCTGCAACAGTCGTAAGTGTGAAAATGGTCATAAGTCACTTTTTTCAGTGCCATTGTAATTTGGAATGGTCACTCCACACAAGCGAAGTACCAGCAAAGGGGAAAAAAAATTCCAGAGACGTTCCAGAGACAGGAAGTCTAGTCCTGCCAAGAATGTAATAAGGGTTAACGGAGAGGCAGTTTCTGTAAGCAACACCAGAATGTTTCCTTCCTGCCTCCCTTACAGGATTAGCCCTGTAATTTCTTCTAACAACCGGTTCTCCGAACTGCTTAGAATGTTAACAACCAGTTCTAGCGAATAGGTACGAACTGGTAGAATCTCGCCCCTGGTATAGGGCCATGATGGCGAACCTATGGCATGCATGCCGGAAGTGGCACACAGAGCCACTTCTGCCAGCACGCGAGAGGTCGCCTGGAAGAGCCCCACTGCACATGCACGCACGCCCACCTGCCAACCAGCTGATTGTCAGGTATCTGCCATGCCTGCGTGGGGGGAGACGTGCAACATGTGTGGGGGGTTGCGTGTGCATGCACAGAGGCATGTGGTGTGGGGGGTTACACATGCATGTGCAGGGAGGCAGGGGAGTTGCATGCTCATTGCATCATGGGTGCAGGCATGCACGCCCATGAGCGCACTTTTGGCATGCAACATAGAAAAGATTAGCCAAATGCTGGTATAAGGTCTCCAGCTTGAGCTGGGAGTTAGACTAGAAGACCTCCAAGGTCCCTCCCAACTCTGTTATCCTGTTATTCCGGGGGGTGAGTACTGTCCCCACCATTTTAGCCTTCAGGAAAAGTATCAAAACCTGGTTTTGCTGGTTAGCCTTGAGCCCTCAAGGAAGGCCCTCATCCCTGGAGGTAGCTGATGAGGTAAGAAGACCTCATTTCCCCCATTCTTCCTTCTGGTTTTAATGCAGCTTTAAAATTTTAACTTGTGCAGTTTTAATATTTCAATTCTATTTGTCTCTCCGCAAGCTGTAAGCAGCCCAGAGTTGCCTTATGGGGGAGATGGGAGGCATAAAAATGTAAACAAACAAGCAAAGAAACATCCTGCTTTTCCTCATCTGTTTCTTGACTCCCTTCCCGATACCAGTTGAAGTTTTATATTTTATAAGAGGAGCTTGGAACAATCCTTTCAACCTTTTGAAGAAGCTGGGATGGGTTCTTGCGTTTTTCCATCCTGGGCTCAGAACATCATACGATGTCCATTTAGAGATGCCTCATTTAGCCCATCATCTCAGCTTCCCAGAATGGCCACCTAGATGTTTCACCCCACCAATAAAAAATTCAATTCATTGTGGTCGTTTCCCAGCAGGCCGTATTCAAGGCTGCCTCAAATTGGAACTTCACTACAACCGTAATGACTAATTATCATTGACAAATCCATCCAGTATGAATGTGTTTTCTTCTTCTTCTTCTTTCCACATCCACTTTCTTGGAACTTGATGTACCTCAACATAAGGGCTATTCTCAGTTCCGTGGCTTCATAATTGATTCCAAGATTCGAAGCTGCTGGATCATTTTCTTGCTAGCTAATCTCTCCATGATCCCTGGTTGCCAATAGACTGCAATCATCAATGAGCAAACAGTGTCAAGAAGTTCTAAAGTGAGGCCTCCTACCATGCGGTCTTTTAGACAGCTGTTAAAATGACAACCCAGAGACTATTTCCTTGCCTGTGACCAATTGTGGTTTCTCAGATAGTAAGAGGACTCACATTTTAGGCACAAAATATTAGATTTGATACCCAGGAAGTTCTAGGCAGATCTGAAAGTTCTAGTGATCGTTGGCAGAGAAGAAGATGGATGGAGGACTCGAGTCCCCATATGGCAACTTCCTATGCATCTGATAATCATCACAGAACTGTGGGGATCTCAATATGTGTTCAAATCAGCCTGTTGCACCATGCACATGTGACCACCACGTTGGTCATGTGAAGCTGGAAGTGATGGTGGCCAGATGTTCTTGGAATGGCCTTCTAGAACCCCAAGAAAAGATGGTCTTTGCAAAGTGGGGTCCAAAAGGTGAAGATGGCAGGTGCAATGGGACGAGCACTGCAATGCAGTTACCATCTTGACTTTTTTGGCCCATACCCCGTGGGGATGGTCCTATGGGGGAATACCTGATTATTCTTGACCCTTGATGAATGTATCTTTTCTTTTATGTACACTGAGAGTATTTGCACCAAGACAAATTCCTTGTGTTTCCAATCACACTTGGCCAATAAAGAATTCTATTCTCTTCTCTTCTCTTCTATTCTATTCTATTCTATTCTATTCTATTCTATTCTATTCTATTCCTTATTCTATTCTTCATTCCAATATTCTATTCTATTCTATTCTATTCTATTCTATTCTATTCTATTCTATTCTATTCTATTCTATTCTATTCTTATTGTACTCTAAGATTATTATTAAGTGTTGTACATGATGATTCTTGACTCTTGACAAATGTATCTTTTCTTTTATGGACAGTGAGAGCATTTGCACCAAGACAATTTCCTTGTGTGTCCAATCACGCTTGGCCAATAAAAAATCCTATCCTATCCTATCCTATCCTATCCTATCCTATCCTATCCTATCCTATCCTATCCTATCCTATCCTATCCTATCCTATCCTATTCTCATCGATATTCTTTTGCTGGGGAGGAAAGACCCTGTGAATGAAAGTCTCAAAGTGAACATACAGGGGAAAAAATGAGGATGAACATCAAGCCCTCTATTCAGTGTGGATGTGACAATTAACACCCCAAGGAATGAAGCTTAGATGGGCAGCCGGATCACAGACCTGAAGGTTTTGAGTCAATCCCACCATTGGGTTTCACATCAATTGTTCAATAGATTTAGCTCTGGGCGGCCGTTCACCACGGGCTTCTCTTGGTCTTTTTCCAGACAGTTTGTTGGCAGTTGAAAATCATTAATACTTCGGAGAAGAGGAGGAAGAGTGGGGATTTGATCAAGATAACGAAAAGGGCGTTTTTGGAGTGGGGAGGGAAGGGTGCCGGGAGAGAAGCAAAATGCCAGAGCATCTGTGTGTATTTGTCATTTAGAAACATGTTGGAGAGTGGGAGGGAGAAAAAGGGGGGAAGGAAAAGGAATCGAAGACAGGGGAGGTTGCAACGAGGAGGGGGCGTGTTGGGGAGCATAGCATTGAGAATGGCTATTCTGGGATGTCTCCAAAGGCCACGGGGTCCACTCACTCAGGCTGAACAGGTTTTGATTATGATTTTTTTGCACCCACAAAGAAAAAAAAATAGGGATTAAAAAAAACAACGAAAGAAGAAGACCCCAGAATTAAAGCACTCGGAACGAATGGGGAAAAAAATGTAATTTGAAAAAGAAACCACCCCCTGTTTTGGCGAGGGGTGACTGTGAGGAGAGGGCAAGGGGCTGGGCCAGCCAGGGGTGGGATCATCCAACAAGGGAGCCGCAGCAGAGGGCCCAAAGAGCCACATGCGGCTCCAGAGCTGCGGGTTGCTGACACCCTTTCTAGGACATCCGAAGATCTTAGAAGTCTTCTCATGCAATTCCAGCCTTGAGGCAGGAGACCCAGAGCTGGAGCATCTCTTGTCAGCCAACCTCATCCCCAGATGAGGACACCTGAGTGTCTCTTCTAGGCAGGGGGGAAAAAAAACACACAAAAGTAAAAACGCAGGAAGTCATCCAGCGGGAAACACGATCCCTTCTTCAGCAGGCTACTTTTAGCCTTGTCCCCACTGGAGCTGCCTCATTTGGATTCTGCTGAGATCGCCAGCGAGGCTTATTGCTGAGCTGTTGGTGTGAGATGTCAAAGAGGTGAGGCCCAGTGCGCATCACGTGGGAAAAGGCCCTGGAGGAAACCAAGCTGGGGAGATGTGGGCTTGAGACACCTGAGCCTTGCCCTGCTGCACCAGGGAATGTCAAGAGTAGCAGCTGCAGCCAGCTTTTGCCGCGTGAGTCAGGAGGGATGGCCGCCGTCGGCATCTTCTCACGAGGAAATCCCTCCTCCTGTCAACACCCTGCAGTCATATGAGGAAGGCTGAGCTGGGGGTTTGCTTTTTTTTTGTTCATTTCTTTTAGGCAAACCTTTTCGGTAGAGAAATGGACTCGGCAAACCAGTGTGTCCCTTCTCATCCGTTCCCTCTGGTGCATTGCCTTCCCAGCTGCTGTCTTAACTCATCTCTTCTCTTTGGACAAAGAGGACGATGGTGTTACCTCCACTGGCTTTGTGGTCCAGGCCGTTAAGGATCCGTAGCTATTGAAGGTTGACAACGAAGGGCTGTCTTTCCCCAGTCGTATCTACCCAATATGCCAGAGAGGAGAGACAGGGGATATTCTGGGCAGTGGTGGGATTCAATTTTTTTTTTACTACCGGTTCTGTGGGCGTGGCTTGGTGGGCGTGGCAGGGGAAGGATACTGCAAAATCCCCCTTCCCTCCCCACCCCACTAACCTCCTTTCCAGCTCCGTTCTCCTGTGCAGGGCAACCAAAGAAGACCCAGAATAGATGGGGGCGGGGCCAGTCAGAGGTGGGATTTACCAGTTCTCCAAACGACTCAAAATTTCCGCTACGGGTTCTCCAGAACTGGTCAGAACCTGCTGAATACCCACCTCTGGTTATGGGTCAACTCTCTTAAACAGGTCCAGATAGTGGCTTCTCCATGAGGACTCCCTCCCTGTGGAATATCGTGCCAGCAGAGATAGAATTGGCCCTAATCTTATTAACCTTTTGAAAGGAGCTAAAGACTTGGGATCTGGGATGATATTCAGAAACCATCAAGTGGTTGTAGGGAGGAAGAGGGAAAGAGATAGAAAGAGAGGTTAATGATGGAGAGAGAAAGATGAATGAAGGGAAGGATTGGATAGATGATAGATAAATTATGTCATAGAGAGAGGTTGGAGATGAGAGATATTGATGATAGCTAGATAGTTACATGGCTAGATAGAGCTATCCAGCTATCTAGCTCTAGCCAAGTAGCTAGCTGGATGGATTGGCAAATGGACAGACAGACAGGAGATAGAGAAATAGAGATATGATGAAGATAGAGAGACAGACAGACAAAGATAAGTGGATAAGAGCCACAGTGGCACGGTGGTCACAGTACAGTACTGCAGAGTGTTTCTGCTGCCTGCCATCTGCCTCCAATTTGGCAGTTCAAATCTCACCAGGCTCAGGGCAGACTCAGCCTTCCATCCTTCTGAGGTTGGTAAAATGAGGAGCCAGATTGTTGGGGGCAAGAGGCTGACTGTGTAAACCGCTTAGAGAGGGCTGGAAAGCACTGGGAAGTGGTGTATAAGTCTAAGTGCTACTTCCTTCCTTCCTTCCTTCCTTCCTTCCTTCCTTCCTTCCTTCCTTCCTTCCTTCCTTCCTTCCTTCCTTCCTTCCCTTCCCTTCCCTTCCCTTCCCTTCCCTTCCCTTCCCTTCCCTTCCCTTCCCTTCCCTTCCCTCTTTGGCATAGTGGTTAGAATGCATTATTGCAGACTGACTCTGCCCACTGCCAAGAGTTCAATCCTGACCAGCTCAAGATTGACTCAGCCTTCCATCCTTCCAAGGTGGGTCAAATGAGGACCCAGATTGTTGGGGGGCAAGAGGCTGACTCTGTAAACTGCTTAGAGAGGGCTGGAAAGCACTGGGAAGTGGTGTATAAGTCTAAGGGCTACTGCTAAGTGCTATCAATCATCGATAGATAGATGATTGATAGTTAGATAGCTAGATAGCTACGTTGCTAGACAGAGCTATCTAGCTAGGTAGCTGGATGGATGGATGGACGGTAGATGGATGGACGGATGGACAGATAGACAGGCAAATAGATAAATAGGAGAGAGAGAGAGAAAGAGAGATATGATGATAGATAGATAGATTTGTATTCTTCTAGGATGCTGCCTCCTCAAAGAAACCAGCCCTGCCTTTAAAAACCTCCAGTTTGCTTGCCTAGATTTAGTGACCAGCGCACCCCCCCCCCCAGTGTTCCTGGCATCGCTATTCTCTCTCTTCCCTCGACATACATACATCAAAATCCTGCTGAGCTTTGAAAAGGGACTCTGCTGGCAAGAGATGGAGAGGTTTTTAATTACTCTCATTATTGCTCAGTAATCCTTTCTTCTTCCCCATTTTCACACATTTCTTCTAACAAGCTGAACTAAAGAGAAATTTCGGGCGGGAAGGGGTTTGAAAACGATCACGTCTGAGGGGAAAAAATGCTTTTAATTGCTTTGATCGGGCACTAGCAGAATCCCTTGGATCACTGTTGGTCCAGCTTGAAGATGGGTGGACTTCAACTCCCAGAACTCCCCAGCCAGCCGTGGAATTCTGGGAGTTGTAGTCCATCCATCTTCCAGTGGGCAAGGTTGAAAAACACTGCTTTGAATTTTAAGATTTTGCCCAAGGTGTCTTCTCCCTTTCATGGTCCTTGGAGTTGTCTCTCATTCTGAGAACAACCCCAAACTCTGCAATGACCTTTCATGGACTTCTACACCTTCTTTGCTCATTCCCACAGCCTCTTTGGATTCCCCCCAGAAGAGGCTAACGACAGACACAGTTTTCTCCCTTTTGCAAACAATGAGTAACTCATTGCTTGCCCCCCCCCCCCAAAAAAAACCCCATTGCTCATCGCTGACACCCTTTCCAACTCCCTCTGGGCTAGCGTTCCAACGTCTTCGCAGAGATTCACTTGAGAATGATTCACCATCGCCAAAGATGAGATTGTGGAAGAGGTGGCCGTGACTCTTCCGTTGAATCGCGGCCACGGGGAAGAAAATTCCAAATGTGTGAAAATGCTACCCACTGCCTGAGGCGACAACGGATAAAGTCAGTGTCCATTTAAGGCTGTGTGTTAAATTAGAGAAATGCCACCATTGTATTACTCAAGAAGGGAACAGAGTAAGTGTGGCTTGTGGTTCACACAAAACAATAGAAATAGTCCTTGACTTAAAATCACAATTGGACCATACTTTGGGTTGCCAATTCCATGCCCAATTTTACAATCTATTTTGGGCCACAAGTGTTAAGCGAATCACTGCAGTCTTGCCATCAAAGAATACCTCGATTAGGATATTGTTGACTTCTTGATTATTAGTCTACTATTAATCTTGGTGTTAATCTCTGCTTACATGGGTGTTGATTGCTGGTAAAGAGATATTCTGGTCTTATTGTTACCTTTTTTGTTAACAAAATGATTCCTAATCAATGAACTACCAACTCAGACAAACAAGCTCACAGTAAACAACAGCGTGATCACAACTAAGAGGTCTTCCTAAGAGGTCTGTAGGGGGCGTGCATAAGCGCACCAACGTGCCTACCGTCCCTGTCCTATTGTTTCTCTTATTCTTCTTTTATTTTTCTTATATGTACCCATTTCATGTATTCACAACTATGTATACACTTATACTTATTATCGTGTAAACAATTGGCAAATCAAATAAATAAATAAAAATAAATAAATAACTCCCACAAACACTAAGAGGGAAAGCCATTTGTATATAAACAGAGAGCAAACCCACTCCCTTCCAGCCCTGATGATGTTACCTAGTTGAGTAATGAAACATCTGCAAGAAAACCAAGCTCAGAGAGCATCAAGGACCCCATAGAAAGAGAAATCTAGATAAGCATGGATTAACACCAGACAAACAAACAAGCAGAAAACAATACTCTAATGAAGGAACTAGCAAAGAAAAAAAACTATATTCCCACCAATACTGCAAGTGCAAGCAACTATATATAAACAGAAACCGAACCCTGTACCCTCCTAGCACTGATGATGTTACCTAGTTGAGTAAACACATTCCCTCTTAGCATTGAAGATGTCACCTTGCTAGGTCATGAAACATCTGCAAGAAAACCAAGTTCAGAGAGCACCAAGGACCCCACAGAAAGAGAAACCTAGATAAGCATGAATTAACACTAGACAAACAAACAAGCAGAAAACAACTAAGAAACTAACAAGTAAACAAAACTCACATTCCCACCAATTCTGCCAGGGCAAGCAACTGTATATAAACAGAGATCAAACCCCACTCCCTTCTACTACTGATGCTCTTCCCTAGTTGGGTCATGAAACGTCTGCGAGAAAACCAACAAGATTTTCCTACAGACCAATAACTCCTGCTTTCAAACTCCCGGCCATACTGATTTTTGCACACTTCTTTCTTTAACGTTCCTCAATAGTGTTCTTTATAGGATCTGAATTTCAGTGCCAACCCACCCTGAACCTGCTGCTTCTGTCTGTTTTGTCCTCTCTTTCTCCCTCAACGAAATTGAGTTTGACACCCATGCCCTAAGCAGTCTGCCTGTCAGGACTCCAACAAATCCACCCCCAAGCACAGCCATGCTTTCCTCACCTCCTCGTTCAATGGCCACGCAACCAGATCCTCCCAGTCGGCTGAAACCAGGAAACGCCGACATGTTACCTCCTAATAAATCAATCTTTTTTTTACTCCGAGAGACGTGGCTAGTGACTCGTGATTTGAATGGGTGTGCATGTTGGAGCTTTGACACCCTGATGATGATGTGTTCCTAGTTCTGGTTCCAAATACACAATTACATCCAGTTTTCCTTGGCCAGTGTACAATGAGGATGAGAGACCAGCATTTGATCTGGAGTCCTGAAATCACATGACATAAACTCCATCCAGCGCCTAAGTCTTAGTGACTGTGGGGATTCTTAGACCACCGAAAAAAGAAAAAGCTGGCGACAATGTCTTTCTATTTCTGTGTTGTGGCCTGTCGGCCACTGGCTCCTCTAGCAGCCAAATCAGAGGAGGAGGAGGAGGAGGAGGCATGGGAGTGAGGATCAGCATTAGGGCAACCTGAGAGCTCTGGGTAGGAAGAGGGAAGGGAGATGTCAGAGAGAGAGAAACAGAGGCAGAGCCTTAGCCATCCATCAGCCCTCAGATGGAGAGTCAACAGCCCCTAGGTCTGGAGGTGGCTGATGAGGAAGAGGAGGAACAGCTGGGTCCAGTGCCTGACGCGCGGATGCGCAGAAGGCAGAGGAGAGGAGAGCAGTGGAAATCTATGGGCGGGTCCTTGGGATGGAAGAGCCAGGTCTGGAGGTGGCTGATGAGGAAGAGGAGGAACAGCTGGGTCCAGTGCCTGACGCGCGGATGCGCAGAAGGCAGAGGAGAGGAGAGCAGTGGAAATCTATGGGCGGGTCCTTGGGATGGAAGAGCCAGGTCTGGAGGTGGCTGATGAGGAAGAGGAGGAACAGCTGGGTCCAGTGCCTGGCGCGCGGATGCGCAGAAGGCAGAGGAGAGGAGAGCAGTGGAAATCTATGGGCTGGTCCTTGGGATGGAAGAGCCAGGTCTGGAGGTGGCTGATGAGGAAGAGGAGGAACAGCTGGGTCCAGTGCCTGACGCGGATGCGCAGAAGGCAGAGGAGAGGAGAGCAGTGGAAATCTATGGGCGGGTCCTTGGGATGGAAGAGCCAGGTCTGGAGGTGGCTGATGAGGAAGAGGAGGAACAGCCGGGTCCAGTGCCTGACGCGCGGATGCGCAGAAGGCAGAGGAGAGGAGAGCAGTGGAAATCTATGGGCGGGTCCTTGGGATGGAAGAGCCAGGTCTGGAGGTGGCTGATGAGGAAGAGGAGGAACAGCTGGGTCCAGTGCCTGACGCGCGGATGCGCAGAAGGCAGAGGAGAGGAGAGCAGTGGAAATCTATGGGCGGGTCCTTGGGATGGAAGAGCCAGGTCTGGAGGTGGCTGATGAGGAAGAGGAGGAACAGCTGCGTCCAGTGCCTGACATGCAGCTATGCAGAAGGCAGAGGAGAGGAGAGCAGTGGAAATCTATGGGCGGGTCCTTGGGATGGAAGAGCCAGGTCTGGAGGTGGCTGATGAGGAAGAGGAGGAACAGCTGCGTCCAGTGCCTGACGCGTGGATGCGCAGAAGGCAGAGGAGAGGAGAGCAGTGGAAATCTATGGGCGGGTCCTTGGGATGGAAGAGCCAGGTCTGGAGGTGGCTGATGAGGAAGAGGAGGAACAGCTGGGTCCAGTGCCTGACGCGCGGATGCGCAGAAGGCAGAGGAGAGGAGAGCAGTGGAAATCTATGGGCGGGTCCTTGGGATGGAAGAGCCAGGTCTGGAGGTGGCTGATGAGGAAGAGGAGGAACAGCTGCGTCCAGTGCCTGACATGCAGCTATGCAGAAGGCAGAGGAGAGGAGAGCAGTGGAAATCTATGGGCGGGTCCTTGGGATGGAAGAGCCAGGTCTGGAGGTGGCTGATGAGGAAGAGGAGGAACAGCTGCGTCCAGTGCCTGACATGCAGCTATGCAGAAGGCAGAGGAGAGGAGAGCAGTGGAAATCTATGGGCCGGTCCTTGGGACGGAAAAGCCACTGCTAGCAAAGCCCCGCCCTAGCTCTGGGAATAAAAGGCAGGGGGCGGAGATGAATAGATGTGGCAGACAACTATTCATCTCCCTGCCGGACGGACTTGTTAGCCTGCAATGAGAGAGAAACCTTTGCCTGGGCTGCTAGCGCTCCTAATAAAGAAATTCTTGATTTAACTATAGACCATTTGTCGTGTTTGAGGAGCTGGGTCAGAACATTCTGGTTCCCAAAACGCGATTATATCACATTTCCCTTCGTCAGTGTGCAATGAGGACTAGAAACTTGCATCTGAGTTTTGAAATCGCCTGCGATAGCCGCCATTCAGTGCCTAGGTTTGAATAACCGTGAGGAATTCCTAGGCCCTAAAACCCGCGTGGGGCCGCTGAAAGGATTTCAGATTCAACAGCTCCTCTGTCTATTAGAATAAATCTCCTTCTGCGCTGTCTCTCTCCAATAGCAGCTGGCAGGAAATAAAGCTGTCATCGGTCTGTGTTTATACTTTCGCTGAGTTATTTGAGAAAACAGGCCGAGGGAATCGCCGGCACTTTGGACCATTCGCCCGAGATCCTCGGTGGACAGACTGCTTGTCTCCTGCAGTCATTTGTCCTCTTGTGTTTGCTTAAATAATTCAGCACCTAAGTAAATATTCCTTGCTGAGCATTTATTGCTGAGCTGAAGAATTGTCGGTATCCCAGTTTAGGCACTCGGTGCTATGCAAAGGCACCGGGTGTCAGGGCTCCGACAAATCGACCCCCATTCAAATCGTAAGTCTCTAGCTGCATCTCTGAGAGTAAAAAAAAAAAAATGATTTATTAGGAGTGACCATGTCGGCATTAACTGGGTGCAGCCGACACTAAAATACATCATTCATTTCCCCCTTGATCCTGGTCTTCCCCCCAGCCCCTGGATGTATATTCTCCAATGGGCACGTCCATAGCCAAGAGTCATCAATCATACTCTCCAGTAATAATCTTGCACGCCAGAAGCTTCGGCTGCCTAGAAATTATCTGAAGCATTTAAGGAATGCACTGCTTTCCCCACTCCCTTTCTGCTGGCAATTAAAAAGACCAAAGGAGTATTTTTTAGTTGACACTGGGAGGATCTGGTTGCGTGGTCATTGAACGAGGAGGTGAGGAAAGCATGGCTGTGCTTGGGAAGTCTTCCTCGGTTGGAGGGACATGGAGAAGGTTGGTGAGTCCTCCTCTCTGATGGCCATCGGGAGTCTTCAGAAAAGGCCATGTTTTGCAAGAAGAACGGGGAAGATCCAATCCTCCAATCCTTGAGCATTTCAAGGTGGGCTTTATTCCACTGGTGGGATCACGATGAGCAGCTGAGTCAACTTGGGAGGGCCAATATATGGAAGGGACACCAAAAAGGAGTATCTCCCTTCGTCAACTTAACATTCAGGGAATCTAGTTTAAAACACGCAGAGTCTAGATAGTCTTTCATTTATGGAGTCTTCGGTGCTCTCTGAACTTGGAGGTTTTCTTGCAAATATTTCATGACCCAACTAGCATCATTCTTATTAGAGCACCATCAGCACTAATGATGTTACATAGTTGGGTCATGAAACAGGAAAACAACCAAGCTCAGAGGCCACCAAGGACCCCTCATTTCAACCTGAGCTACAAATCTTATCATTTATCAGCTAAAGGTCAACCTGCAAGGAGGACTTCAACTTCTGGAGAAGTATCTGTTGACCTAATTATCCCCATGAGTGCCCAGCAACTGGTCCTTCACAACCCTGAAGGTGTAAAGTTTTGATGTAACCCCCCACCCCCCCATTAGCTTGTCCACACTTTGGACTTAGCAACCAAGTTGCGTGACTGAGTTTAGCTTAGCGTGTTGTGTGAATGCAGCCACTGTGATTTGCAAATCATGGTTTATGGAACCTAGTAGTTCCATAAACTGGGAACCTAGCCTTTGTGTTTAATAAATTATGGGTCACTAAACATGGCCTGATATAAGAACACAGTTAGCATGACTTCAGAAGTTCTTAAGGATCTCAGTGAGAGATTGTCAGCTTTTATTGATTATTGACATGTATGATGGGAACTGAATTAAGATGGAACTGAATTAAGATGGAATATTTTTTTCCAGAACATATGAGAATCAATTTAGTGTAAGGGTTAAACGTACCAGGCTAGAAACCAGATGACTGTGAATTCTAGTTCTGCCTTAGATATGAAAGCTGGCTGGGTGACTTTGGGCCAATCAACAGGAGACAGTGAGTTCTAGTCTTGCCTTAAATACAGAGCCATTCTCTCTCAGCTCTAGGAAGTAGGCAATGGCAATATATATATATATATATATCAGATTATATTTTTGAATTGTGTTTGGTTTGCTTTCGGGATAACAAAACTACATTCAGGTTTGTTTTAAGTCTAGTTCTGAGCCTAACTGGCAGATACATTTCCCAAATTACTTTGGATGTTGTCAAAATATACCAAAAATAAGAGCGGGCTGCTGATTATCTAGAGGAATGGAGAAGAAACCTATTTAGTTAACACAAACCGATCGAATTCACACTTCCCAGGCCAATAGATAAATGTAATTATATTTTGATATTCTGTCTTTTTGTTCGTTTTCCAGTACAGTTCTCCAATTCATTAAATTCCCTATCAAAAACACCCCGATAACATTTCATGGCTTCTGAGCCAGTTTTATGGCACATTTTTGTCCCATTAGAGGTCCCCCCCCTTAACTTTTAAAAAGTTTTATTTCTGCAAATCTTGGTTTCCAAGCAAGTTGATCAAGGCTGTTTTTTTTAAACGTGGGGGAAAGTGATGTTTTAATGCCAGAAGCACTACCACGCGCCACCTAAACATTGGGTATAAATGGAATATTGTACGAATACAGGAATATTTTTTTTTTGCTGATACATGTAGAGAAATATCAAATAGGGATGTTTAAAATGTCTCAATTTCTCTTTAAAGTTTTTAAAGTCTCCTAACTGTCGCTACCACTGTCTCTTTCACTGTTTCTTTTCTTCTACCTGATGTTGCTTTTGGCATTTATTTACTTATTTATAAATATATATATATTACAGTATATATGCCACCTTTATTATTTTTACATTGAAGTCAAGGTGTCACACATATTCAACACATCTTCCTCCTTCTATTGTCACTCCAACTATGAGGTGGTTTCAACTGAGAGTTTGATCCAAAGTCACCCAGCTGGATTTCATGCCTAAGGCAGGACTAGAACTCACCGTCTCCTGGTGATTGGCCCAAAGTCACCCAGCCAGCTTTCATGTCTAGGGCGGGACTAGAGCTCACCATCTCCTGGTGATTGGCTTTCATGCCTAAAAAGGGATTAGAACTCCCAATCTCCCAGTTTCTAGTCTGGAACATTTACTAGTACACCAAACTAACTAACTAACTAACTAACTAACTAACTAACTAACTAACTAACTAACTAACTAACTAACTCTCTCTCTCTCTCTCTCTCTCATTTTTCCCCTTTATGCTCTTTTTATTTAAGTTTATGGTTGCCTTTTTTTTGTTTCACATTCTAAAAAATTAAATCAAAAATTTTGGATGAAGAACTAAGTTCTTCTTTGACAACATTTCCAAATATTCAAACCAAATTGATATGGTTGTGTGTGAAATGAACCCCTTTTCTTTTCCAAGCGGGGTCTCTAGGTTATGGATGGAATCCCAATGCTTTACAGATGTTTCCCATTTCTCCCAAGTTTTCTTCCCCTGCAAAGGTAGCCTCGCTTTTCCTGCTTCTCAGTAAACTTGAGAATTCCCTTTGCATTTCTCTAGCTGGTAGGTTTGAGCCTCGTTGCAAATACTGTACATACGTTTGTTTGTTGCAGATGCAAATGGCAAAAGGCACATCCAGACTCTGCCAATGTTTTCTCTTTGATATTTTCCCACCCTTTCCATCCTTCTGAAATTTCGCAGTCTACAAAAATTCTCCAGGAAGGTTTCCTGGATCGTCTTTCCCTCTGCTCTGAAGATGGCCAGCCTCGGGTTGTGAACCCCAACTCAAATCTTCTCGCTTCCTGATTTGGTTAGGACGCCACCTCTGCATTGGGCCACCAGAACGTTGCGCCCTGTTCATTTGCTTAAGCCGTGTTTCTCAACCTTGACAACTTTAATCTGTGTGGACTTCAGCTCTCAGCATTCTGGGAGTTGTGGTCCATACAGTGGAAAGCCGCCACGGTTGAGAAACACAGCCTTAAAGTCGTTTCCTCTGCCAGGAACCTTGAGGTGGAAAGCGGAGCGCAGCGGCTGCCATCAAAGCAAAGGAAAGGGAAAGGCGAACAGCCTATCTTGTTATGACAACTAAGATGAAAAAGGGTGACACCTGCAGCATCCATTCATTTCTCTCTCTCTCTCTTTTAAAGCAAAGCCTTCACCTGAAAAAGCATTTTAAACAGAGATGGATTTCTCCCAAAATTGCCCAATCTGTCAAAGGCCTGTTCATTACTTAAATGCTGGCCCAGGGCAAGCAAAATGTAAACACCGTTGCAGTTTCTGGGAAAAAAGTCAGTGCCCATTATATGATCTCCTCCTCCTCCTCCTCCTCCTCCTCCTCCTCCTCCTCCCTCCTCCTCCTCCCCTCCTCCTCCTCCTCCTCCTTCCTCCTCCTCTCCTCCTCCTCCTCCTCCTCCTCCTCCTCCTCCTCCTCCTCCTCCTCCTCCTCCTCCTCCTCCTCCGAGCAGGACCAGGGAAGCGTCAGATGATGCTTGTGCTCTACCAGTTGACCTTTCACCCTTGGCTAACCCAGCCTGCTGCTCCCGTCTGTCTCAGCTTGAAAACGCCCGACATGTTGGGCGAAACCAGGGAGCCTGAGTCTCAGCTTGTAAGTCTCCCTAGAGGTTCCTCGTCTTCTCTTGCTTTGATTACAAATCCCTTAGGATGTCCCCTGGTGGAAGAATCTAACGTCAGCCCCAGCAACTTGTGTGTGTGTCAGAAAGAGAGAGAGAGAGGGAGAAAGGGAGAGAGAGAGAGAGGGAGAGACACAGGGAGAGAGAGAGGGAGAGAGGGGAGAGAGAGAGAGGAGAGGAGAGAGAGGGAGAGAGGAGAGAGAGAGAGAGAGAGAGAGAGGAGAGGGAGAGGGAGAGAGGAGAGAGAGAGAGGGAGGAGAGAGAGAGAGAGAGAGGAGAGAGAGAGAGAGAGAAGAGAGAGAGGGAGAGAGGAGAGGAGAGGAGAGAGGGAGAGGGAGAGAGAGAGAGGAGGAGAGGGAGAGAGAGAGAGAGAGAGGGAGAGAGAGAGAGAGAGAGGGAGAGGAGAGGAGAGAGAGAGAGAGGGGAGAGAGAGAGGGAGAGAGAGAGAGGAGAGAGAGGGAGAGAGAGAGAGAGGAGAGGGAGAGAGGAGAGAGGAGAGAGAGAGGGAGAGAGAGAGAGAGGAGGGAGAGAGGAGAGGGAGAGAGGGAGAGGGAGAGAGGAGAGGGAGAGGAGAGAGAGAGAGGGAGAGGGAGAGGGAGAGGAGAGAGAGAGAGGGAGAGAGGAGAGAGGGAGAGAGAGAGAGGAGAGGAGAGGGGAGAGGGAGAGAGAGAGGGAGAGAGGGAGAGGAGAGAGAGAGAGAGAGGGCAGGGCAGAACAATGGGCAAATAACGGCAGTTAATTAAAGGCCTGGAAAGCTGCAAAGAGGCGGAGAGACCGTGCGATCCATAAATAGTCTTCCACATTGCTTTCTTCTCCATGCACAGAAACAGCATTTTCTGTGCATGGAGCATGTACAGCACCCCCCCAACAGCATTTGCATGGATTCTGAGCACCAATTCATGGGGTTGTGTTTAAGCCAACTGGAATGAACGGAGGGTGGGTAACGGGGCTTGTCAGTTTGCCTCTTTGGGGATGATTTCCCAAATCCCCCAGGATATCCTCTTTACTCTTCTGCAATAAGCCATGATTTAGAATAGAATAGAATAACAGAGTTGGAAGGGACCTTGGAGGTCTTCTAGTCCAACCCCCTGCCTAGGCAGGAAACCCTACACCACTTCAGACAAATGGCTATCCAACTTCTTCTTAAAAATCTCCAGCGTTGGAGCATTCACAATTTCTGAAGGCAAGTTGTTCCACTGGTTAATTGTCCTCCTTGTTAGGAACCTTTCTCCTTAGTTCTAGGTTGCATCTCTCCTTGATTAGTTTCCACCCATTGCTTCTTGTTCTTCCCTCAGGTGCTTCGGAGAATAGCTGGACTCCCTCTTCTTTGTGGCAGCCCCTAAAATATTGGAAGTCTGCTCTCCTGTCTCCCCTGGTCCTTCTCTTCACTAGACTAGCCATGCCCAGTTCCTGCAACTGTTCTTCATATATTTTAGCCTCCAGTCCCCTAATCATTTTGGTTGTTCTTCTCTGTATTCTTTCTAGAGTCTCTATGGTAGGCCTGAGTACTACTGGAAGCACCACCATGGAACATCTCAATGGAGTTAAGAAAGCACAAATGGCCTGTATCTTTCGTTCGTGTCTATCTGTGTGTCAAATCACATACTCCAATGTTTGGGGCAGTGGATGGCCAAAGTGTTCTTGATACTATGTGAGAAGCCATGGTGAAGATCTGGTCTTCATTTGAACAACACTGCTCACTCTTGTTGAGGGTCTGAAGCTAATCAGATGGATATCCAAGAGTATCATGGAGAGCTGCTCAGGAATTTATGTGGGTTGGAGCAAGTAGTACCTTCCACTGTCCTCATTCTTGATATGTGAGGAAAGTTCTCCAGAACGTCGTGCAGGTTAGCTTCTGGAGAAAAATGGATCCAGTTTCTCTTCCATACAACCCTGCTGATCTACATATCATATCAACAACATTATCACAGGATTAATGGAGACAGGTCAAATGTCTTGCCATGGAGAAATCCAGCTCTGGAACGGTTTCTCCTGGACCGTCCTATTTATCCATCTCAAGAGCCCTCTCAACAGAAGAATCTTCTCCTTTCCATCAGTGGTCTCCAACCTTGGCAACTTTAAGACTTGTGGACTTCAACTCCCAGAATTCTCCAGCCAACAAAGCTGGCCGAGGAATTCTGGGAATTGAAGTCCACAAGTCTTAAAGTTGCCAAGGTTGGAGACCACTGCATTAGATTCTTCTAGAGTCCTGATAACAGGACTCAATTCTCTGTCATTCTTTGAAGAACTCTGCTAGGCCAAAACTGTGGGAGATACGATACCCTCACGGATGTGCTCAAAGAAAAAAAATATATCTCTGGAAGTGAGCTGTGTAAAAAGAAAGCCTCAGGAGCTTTTACTACTACCATCTCTCCAGCTGTTTTTACATTGTGTCCAACACTCTGGGTTGGACCTTTGAAACTTGGTAGTCTCTACTACAAATGGAAGCAATATAGTGCAAGCAAACTCTCAACCAATTTCTTCTTGCTAATATTTTGAAGAGTCCCAGAGGATTTTTGATTGCATGCGATTCTGGTGGCGTTGATAAGAAAGCCAACTTCCTATCACAGGTTTATTTTCCCTGCCGTTTGTCCAAGAGGTGTCTATTGTTATTAATTGTGTAAATCTAGCATTAGAGAAGTCAAGGTACCATTAATATGAATTCATTAGCCAGCAGGCTTCCATATCTGAGGCTCTGCTCTGCCCTCTTAGATCCCATAAACTCACTGAAATAGGTTTTTTAATCATTGCCTAGCAGAACTCTAAACACACGAACAGTTAATTATAATGGCAGCCAATTGCCTTTTTGATTCCTTCACTGTTGAAATCATTAGTAATTATCAAATTACATTCAAGCAACCAACTTGCCTCAAGGGGTCAGTCTGTTAGCAAGACTAGGGAAATGATGGGAATGTGTAGGTGGGAGAGAATATAAATATAAATATAAATGAAGATTGACAACAAGATGATGTAAATTGACAGGAGGAGATGCATGGCCTGGACTGAGGGGTTACTTGTCCCAAGAATCGGCTACTTAATGATTATTGTCTGCACAAAGATGGAAAGACTCAGCGATGTTCAGAGCGGAGCATTGGTTAATGAAGATGATTGAAGATGCTGAGATGGTTAAATTGACATCTTTGAAGAGAGAAAAGACAATATTTATACGTCTATTGCTGACATCAATCAGTGGCGGACTTTTTATGTGAAACAAAAAAAAAAAAGAACTTGCATTTATTGTTCTGATAATTAGACTAGATTATACAAAGAAGACAGCTATGTTGTAACCACAGAGTAAGAGGTAAGTATATAATTGTACTGATACTCAGGAGACACCAAGCCAAGAATCACCCAAGGCTGACCAAACACAGGAACCATCTGGAGTAATCAGACGATGATGTAGAGCCTCTAAGCTCCTGGACTTGGAAAGTAGAGAGGAGAGCAGAGCAAAGAAGCTCATTGAGGTTGCTGGCCAAGCAAGGGAATAACTCTCTTCGTTAAAGACTTCAGTCTGATTGAAGAGGCAGCCAACATCTCTGTTCCTCTGTTAGAAGCAACCATCTGATCTCTTTCTGTAGTGCAGGAGTCTCCAAACTTGGCAACTTGAAGACTTGTGGACTTCAACTCCCAGAATTGCCCAGCCAGCATGACTAGCTGAGGAATTCTGGGAGTTGAAGTCCACAAATCTTAAAGTTGCCAAGTTTGGAGACCCCTGCTGTAGTGTGTTACTCCTGGGATTCCTTCCTGCCCCTGAAACTCTTCACCCCAGAGTGGCTGACGGTTCTGACCTGTCTCTCTGAATTTGGGACTGGATTTGACTTCTCTTCTGCGGGGCCTCTACTGAAAGTCAAAATAACCAGGCCAGCTTTCTTTCCCACAGACTCTGTTCTGATTTACCTTCATTTCCTTGTCTGCTGTTATCTACTCTGCCTTGAGTAAATTGCTGCTCTCACCTAGCAGCTAAGAGTGTGGGAGTTTAAAACCTGAAATGGGACGTGTGTAGCCATGAAAGGGGCAGAAGCATCATTGTCCATCCCATTTGGCACTCGATAACCTTGATCCCATGTCTCTTAAGGGCACGCCTCCCAAAAAACTTCTTCCTCAGATTCAACAGGCATTAGAAGCACAAATGCTAGCACTAATGGTGTTACTTAGTTGGGTAATGGAAGATCTGCAAGAAAGCCATCAAGCTCAGAGAGCACCAAGGGCCCCATAGTCTTCCTCCTCCTCCTCCTCCTCTCTTCTAGCACTGATATTGTTACTAAGTTGGGTAATGAGATGTCTGCAAGAAAACAACCAAGCTCAGACAGTACCAATGACACCACAGTCTTCCTCCTCCACTCCACAAAACTCACTCCCTTCTAGCACTGATATTGTTACCAAGTTGGGTAATGAGACATCTGCAAGAAAGCCACCAAGCTCAGAGAGCACCAAGGATAACAGGAGTTTATTTGGTGAGAGCTGCAGGGAAAAATGGGTGTTTACAGTTGAGTTTGCAAGTAGCTTGACACTCCATAGACCAACCTGGAGAAACAAGGCTAACTTTAACGCACAAGCATGTAAACAAAAATGTTGATGCCCTTCCCATGGGTGAATTTAAGAGAGAATAGTTCACAGAGGATAAACCAGTTAGTATTGTGAATCTAGACAGATACGCGGGCCTCTGTGGGCAGAGGGCAAAATAGATCAGTGACATCACCCATGTCGTGATGTCCACACATGTGTGCTTCATATTTCTGCTGATTCTGTATGATTGACCTGTGACTTGACTTTCACATTATAATTCAGCTTCAAGACAGTGGGATTACACAAACCCAGGTTAGTAAATCTGTTCAGATTAGAAACTTGTAAGGTTGTTTTCTTGTTTTATAATCACTGAGTTCTAATAAAATCGGCTTAGTCCATAAACTATTTTTTATTCCTGTCTGATAGCAGGGAAACAACTATTTCATAAAATTACCCAATTTGGTTTCCACTGACTTTTTTTCTTAACCTAGTAAATACCTACTTGGGTAGACACTTTTCCTAATGAATGTATTTTTGTAGTCATTTTTCTCCAAAGACAAGCAATTTCCTTTACATAATGGCATTTCCCTCCCCCTTCATGTGATATTTCATCAATCCACATATTTTTGTATATTTCTTTACCTCCAAAATAAATGTGTGCAATGTTCCTTAATAAATTTGAGAAGTATATTAGCACACTTGAAGAAGCCGGGATTTTTTTAAAAAAGCAAAGAATAGATTTTGTAATGGTATGTGTAGGTAACCTTGGGTGATGAGGGGAAGAGATCGGAGGGAGACGGGGAATGTTAAGCACCTGGAAAATCAGGATATCCAGACAGTTCAAATGGGTATAAAGGTTTATTGGAAGCTTGAGCTGACTACAAGACAAGATGGGAATTGTTTGCTAACTATACCCACTGCTTTGACTGTTCTGGGGGGCGGGTATCTGATTAATTTGGGGCATACCATTCAAAATCTTCTTTTTGATTTTCTACTTGGCTTCTGATTAGATCCAACAAAACTCATGGGAGATTGGGAGATCATTCCCAGAGAACTTTTCATGAATCTTTTCCAACATGTTTTCTAGTTGTTGTGGAGAAAAAATAAAAATGAAAACCCGAATCTGCGGCATACCATTCAAAACAATCCAAGCAATTTGCCAGAAGTCAACTATGACTTGAAGGCACCAACATAAGTACTGTCAATAGTGGATGGATGGATCATGGTTATGACTTAGAAGAAAGAAGCTTCCCCAAAATCAGATTCAAGGCCAGCAGCAATGTACTATAAATGGACAGAATGAATGCATGCATCTGGGAACTGTTGAATAATCCATTTGCAAATTGTTGGCAAATGGATGTTGCAGGAGATCAGATTCTTGTAGTTCAGTTCAGGACAATGGTTACCCTGGAGGTAGTATGCAGTTCTTAAAGGCCTTATGAATCAGATCAAGATCTACCACTATAGATCAAGTGTCTCCTGAAAGTACCCAACAGACGGAGAGGTAGCAAAAGTCTACTAATTCTTTTTCAGGACACTTAATCTTCATTCTTAGTCCATCATGAAGACTCGGAGAAAAACACACATTCAAAATTAAATACCCAGCAAGCTTGGTTAATAAGAACCTCAACCACCAACATCTAATTATAATGCCACTCGATCTGTCTGGAATGTCCAGCTGCCCACATGAAGTTTCACAAGCTAAACATAGTGCTAGGACATCTCATCCCACCTGGAGGGCAGCTGGAGGAGATATTGGCAATTTCTGGAGATCAACCAAGTGGTCCTTTGAAGGCATGGAGGTGTCTTTACAGCGTCCCCCAAAGAAGATCAAAAGAAAGACTAGGGGAGACATGATAGCAGTTTTCCAATATTTGAGGGGCTCCTACAAAGACAAGGGGGTCAAGCTATTTTCCAAAGCAGCAGAAGGCAAGACAAGAAGATGGAAACTAATCAAGGAGAGAACCAATCGAGAACTAAGGAGAAATTTTCTGACAATGAGTACAATTAATCAGTGGCTTGCCTTCAGAAGTTGTGCGGGGTCCAACACTGGAGGCCTTTAAGTAGAGACTGAAACGGTATAGGGTCTCTGGCTTGACCATGGGTTGGACTAGAAGACCTCCAAGGCCCCGCCCAACTCCATTATTCTATGTTCTATGATCTATTTTGAAGAGGATCCCAGGACTAAGCAGGATGAGGCCCTACAATGTCTGAGGCTGTTCTTAATGCTGTATCCTTCAAGACAAAGCAAGTGAGATTTCCAATCAAAAGCTCATGGCATGCTTCGTTAGAAAAACATCAAGGGCCTTTCCTGATGTGAAAAAAGAGAATCATTTCTCCCTCATTGGAAGTGATTGAATTTCTCTGATGGTCATGCCCAAATAAGGGGTCTTCAGCAGAGAAACGCGTGGGCGGTAGACGAACCCGCCTCTTCCTAACCAGTATCATTTTTTCTACGCATTTCCCAATAAAGCTCCAATTTCTTAGCGTTAATGATCTCAAAATGAGCCCTTGTCAATAAATTGATTCTTTTGGGATAGTGGCAAATATCTGTAGCTCTGGTGTAAGATGAGAGTGGAGGTTCGTTCTCCAAGCTTGTGGGTTGGTTTCCGAACGTTTTATTACCGGGCTAGTCACATCCACTGTTACTTAGTCTGGTAAAAAAAGATTCGAAACCAACCCAAAAGCTTGGAGAATGAACCTCCGCTCTCAAACTGGTTCTTCTTCCTTTCCTCAGTTGAGGGGCTGGTTGGAGATGGTTTATGAGCTGAGACCCCTAGGAGAATAACCGGGAAGCACAACAACACCCAACCAGTGGGGAATGTAATATATAATATAAATCCTTCCATTCCCCACTTACCTGCCAGAGTTCAAGAAGCTTCTTGGATGAGAAGTGAAATGTCTTCAAAAGACCAAAAAAACAACAACAACAACACTAAAAGAGTCCAGTTGCCTCCTGAAAAAGCACCTTTGGGACTGATGATGCTATGTTCAGAGAAGAGTAACCAGGATGATTAGGGACTGGAAACTAAAACATACGATGAATGGTTGCAGGAACTGGGCCTGGCTGGTCTAGGGAAGAGAAGGACCAGGGAGACAGGAGAGCATCTTCCAATATTTGAGGGGCTGCCACAGGGAGGAGGAAGGGGTCAAGCTATTTTCTAAAGCGCCTGAAGGCCAGACAAGGAATAATGGATGGAAACTGAACAAGGAGAAGAGATTCAACCTGGAAATAAGGAGGAATTTTATGACAGTGAAGCAATCAACCAGTGGAACAGAAGTTGCCTTTAGAAGTTGTGGGAACTTTATCACTGGAGGCTATCAAGAAGAGATTGGACTGCCATCTGTCAGAAATGGTGTAGGGTCTCCTGCTTGGGCATGGGGGGTTGGACTAGATGACCAACTCTGATTATCTGTTATCTGTTCTATGTTCTAGTCTTCTTGGGCAGAGAAGTGAATCTTCTCTTGCTCTGATTTGGGGTGTTTTTTTTCTAGTTTCCCAATCTAACCTGCATGCTGGGAACAATTCAGCTTTCTCTCCTGATTATTTGACAGTTCTATGAACTCCAGACTCGTTTGAAGCATGCGCACCTATGCCTTCGTCTCTGTGTGGGAAGACCGCATGGTTAATTTAGGCTTATTTGCCATGAAATTTTGACGTTCTTCTAAGTCCACAAAGCTCCCCACTGAGCTGAGAACATCTGCTAAGCTTGCTGTCAAGAACATTAAGCAATCTATAGGGGGTCTGTCAACATGTTATTTTTTATTTTATTCCCCCCCCCCATTTTGCCCACAAAAAAATCTTGGAAGGTTTGTTTCAGCCTCCAGGAAGTGACTTTAGTTCACGAATGTACAGCTGCCTCTTCGCACCAAAATGTCACAGTGTGGGGTGTTTTTTTTTTTTTTTAGGAATAGGGAAATTGAAATCCTAAGTCAAACCAAGGATTTGCTCATTTGCGGCGAATTTCAGATAGAAATCTTTTTTTTGGATACAATGTGTTCTTTGGCATATTTATTTATGGCATTAATGTTCTGCCTTTTCTTGTGAACTCAAGACAACGTGACTCCAAGACCCGCTACAAATGTTGTGCCATTTGATGCCTACAACAACTAAGCTAAGTGTCAGCTTTCCAACTAACCAACTCCAAACCAATAAACTCCGAGACAAGCATTTCCTCAAAGTTCCATTTTATTAGAGTTCTCATATTGGCACATCTGGGGAAACCCGAATCTAAGAGTTCCAGGTTTTTCCCTTCCCATACAGTGGTGGGATTCAATTTATTTTACTACCAGTTCTGTGGGCGTGGCTTGGTGGGCATGGCAGGGGGAAGGATACTGTAAAATCCCCATTTCCTCCCCACCCCACTAACCTGCTTTCCAGCTCCATTCTCCTGGGCAGGGAAACCAAAGAAGACCCAGCCGATCAGCTCAATGGGAGGCGGAGAAGAGATGGGATTGGCGGGGCCAGTCAGAGGTGGGATTTTTGCCGGTTCTCCCAACTACTCAAAATTTCCACTACCGGTTCTCCAGAACTGGTCAAAACCGGCTGGATACCACCTCTATTCCCAAAAGAGAAATTCAAGATCCATCCACTGCACCCACCAGTCCATTACATGGCTCAATGAAATCTTCATTCCAACTGGAGAGCTTCCTCCAGACACTTCCCTCCAGGTACAGGGCAACATGTCCTTGACTCTCTGAGAAAGGAATGTTGTTGAATCTAATCTTCTACCTCCCTATGAAATCCCTCCTCCCAAATTCCCAGGCACTGAATGCGGCAGCCTCGAAGCTTCCAAGTAAAAAAATGGCTTCCAAGGCTGACACTAAGTTAAACAAAAAGAGAAAGAGAGGAAAGATACGGAATGGTCCAAATTCACTCAATGAGCTTCATGATTTTATGGAGACTTGAACCTGGGTTTTTCCATGCCCAAAATCTTCACCACTAAACATCCCCTGCCTAATGGCTATTCGATACTTAAATGGAAGCTGTTCCTTCACAGTGTTGCTTTGATTCTGCTGAGCTCTAGCAAAAATGGGAAAAGAAATGACAGGTTTAAATTACAGGGGAGAGAAAAAAGCGAACTATTTCCCAGCTTGACAGAGGGCAATCCACGCCTTTGAACAAGGCTCGCTTCTGGTATGCAATACAGATGCATTCTGAATTTTGCCGGGTCAAATATGCGCAGCTGCAGCTGAATTCACGCCAAAGAGGCTAAAGTAAATGTCATATAATTGGCCAGGTGAGTCTTTTCGAGCGTATCAATACTAAGAGCCTTTTAGGGTTTCCACTGTGATGGAAATTGTGCCTCTGATTTTCAAAAATGACGGCTAGAAGCCGTGGAAGTCTCTTTTAGTAAACCACCTATGGCCGACCCCTGCTTGTTAAGGTGGGATTCTGAGCAGAAAAATGCTAGGTGCCGAACAATGAAATGACCCTTCCCACGGGCTTCTGCATAGAACCTTTGGTTTCTGTTTCTCATTAAATTAAAGGGAAAAAAAATCAAAATTATATAACCAGGGCTATATTTTGCCTGGCTATTCTCATTCTTTGGAATGGACTAAAAAAAAATCTGCTTTTTCTCTTTTTCCCCTCCGAGAAGTTGGCAGTTCGTCTTCAGGGTACAAGCCACAGTTGGAAGCAGAATTTCTGTTGCTAAGCAAAATGGCTGAGAAGCGAGTTGTCCCTGATTTTACGAGCCATTTTTGTCCCGGTTGTTAAGTGAATCATTGCCACTCTTAGGTGAATGGTGTGGTTGAACCTCTACAGAGATTTCCATGAAAATGTTTCATTTTTCATTCGAGAAACCACATGAATCATGTGGTTGTTAAGCCTATTTGCCCAGCATTGCCTCTAAATGAGATGGGGAGCATATAACTCTAATCAATCAATCAATCAATCAATCAATCGATCGAAATGAATCTCTGGCTTTTCCCATTGATTTTGCTGATTGGATGTTGGCTGGGAGGATTGCAAATGGCAATCGCGTAACCCTGGGATATTGCAAACCATTATAAATACATGACGGTGTTGCCATGCACCCGAATTTTGATCACATGACTCTGGGGATAGCAATAGCATTTAGACTTACCACTTCATAGTGCTTTCCAGCCCTCTCTAAGCGGTTTACAGAGCCAGCCTCTTGCCCCCAACAACCTGGGTCCTCATTTTACCAACCTCGGAAGGATGGAAGGCTGAGTCAACCTTGAGGCGGTCAGGATCGAACTGCTGGCAGAGTTTGCCTGCAATACTGCATTCTAACAACTGCACCATCACGGCCCTTCCTTCCTTCCTTCCTTCCTTCCTTCCTTCCTTCCTTCCTTCCTTCCTTCCCCCTTTCTCATCTTCCTTCCTTCCTTCCTTCCTTCCTTCCTTCCTTCCTTCCTTCCTTCCTTCCTTCCCACTTAGCAATAGCATTTAGACTTGCATACCGCTTTACAGTGCTTTACTGCCCTCTCTAAGCAGCTTACAGAGTCAGCCTCTTGCCCCCAACAATTTTGGGTCCTCATTTTATTGACCTCGGAAGGATGGAAGGCTGAGTCAACCTTGAGCCTGGTGGGATTCGATCTGCCAAACTGCTGGCAGCCGGTGATCAGCAGAAGTAGCCTGCAGTACTGCACTCTAACCACTGCACCACCACGGATGTTGTACTTGTCATAGATATGACGACAGATCATGAGTTCCTTCCTCCACTGTTGTTGTGATTTGGAACAGTCGCTAAGCCAAAAAATCTGTAGAGATTCTCAGTCACATCCAGGTCATGGTTGTCCCAAAGGTGCTTTTTCAGGAGGCAACTGGACTTTCTTGTTTTTTCTTGGAAGATGTTTCGCTTCTATATCCAAGATGAAGAGGCTTCTTGGATGAGAAGTGAAACGTCTTCAAAGAGAAAAACCAAGAAAGTCCAGTTGCCTCCTGAAAAAGCACCTTTGGGACAGTCACTAAGCAAACTTCGTAACGTTGTAAGTCAAGTCTTCTTCTATCAGTAAAGTTCCTACAGGTGGCATCTAGTGGTCTTGCAAGTTTCATGACCAAGGGGATCTACAAATAAGCACGGATGGCTTCAATTAATTAAATCCAAACAGAATGCCCACTTTCGGGCTTTTATATAACAAGAAGTAACCATGGACCCTTCCCAACAATACACAGAGCCCCCAAATATGTTTGAATGTACAATGAGCCTTCTTGCTACAAGGTGGGCGGTTAATACATTTCATAAATTATCTATTGAAAACTTGATGACAAATTGGCAGAAACTCAGAAGTTTCTTCTGAAGGAGTTGAAACCCTACCCCCACCCGCCCGGTATTTCTGGAAATGGAGGAGGTGGACAGATTTTTGAGGCCCTATCAGAATAACAGAGTTGGAAGGGACCTTGGAGGTCTTCTAATCCAACCCTTACTCAAACAGGAAACCCTATATCAATGCAGACAAAAATCTCTTCTTTAAAACCTCCAGTGATGGAGCACCAACCATTTCTGGGGGCAAGTTGTTCTACTGATTAATTGTTTTAAATGTCAGGAAATTTCTCCTTAATTCTGGTTGCTTCTCTGCTTGATTAGTTTCCATCCATTGTCCTGCCCTCAGGTGCTTTGGCCCCCTCTTCTTTGTGGCAAAGCCCCTCAAATATTGGAAGACTGCTGTCATATCACCCCTAGTCCTTCTTTTAATTAAACTAGACATATCCAATTCCCATAAACATTCTTCATATGTTTTAGTCTCCAGCCCCTTGATCATTACAACTCATTTTTGCTAAAAAGCATTATTGCATTTAGCCCCAAGAACAGTCAACTTGCTGGGTCTAGAAAAGCATTTGTTTAGTTTTATGTTAGATTTATTTATCATGCACAACTTGTCACCATTTGAAAAGTACTCTTCTCAGGTTATTCTTCCTACAGATGAAATCTGACAAGAGGGAGACACTGCAAATGTCACTTTTAACAACACGCCGCATATGTGGTATGGATCCTGTGGTTGTGTTAGATCATTATTTCTAGATGTGCCCTTTGTATTCAACGAAGAGAGAGAGAAAATGGCAGATCATTGGGAGTTAAAGTTAATATACTGGGCAATTTAAGAGGAGACAATCTGGTTTCCCCCCCCCACTTTTGTCCTTGGTGATCATTTCATTGAACGGATCAATGAATTCTAGTTCGATCAAAACAAGGAAATCACCAAAGAACATCTTGCTACTAAATTAAAAGGCAGCCATTCTGGGTTTTTGTATGGGGGGGGTGGAGTGAAAAATCTTGAATGCAAAGAAATGTACAAACATAGAACAGAAGTCTCCAAATTAAATGTTTCCTCCAGTAATCCCTGGAAGCTTATTGGTGTTAGAGCAAAGGAGCACAGCTGGAAGGTTGTGTGTTTCCTCCAATTCTTAAATAAATCCCCTGGATGTTTCCAAGGGCTGGCGTTAATCTGGAATTTTTAATGTGACAGAAGGAGAAGTTATTAAACAGAGGGGAAGGAGGAATATGAGCCGAGTGTAATTCATTTTGTCTCTTTTCCATTTGAACTTTGAAACTGGGTCAAGAGGGAACATTTCTTCTGGCCCTACCCACTTTGGGAAGGGCAAAACTCTGTAGAAATTTTGCATGACCCTCCACTTCTGTTGGAGATGCAATGGTTTGACCCAGGGGTGGGATTCAAAATTTTTAACAACCGATTCTGTGGGTGTGGCTTAGTTGGTAGGTGTGGCTTGATGGTCATGTGACAGGGTGGACGTGGCTTGGTGGTCATGTTACTGGCTGGGCATGGCCAACTCAATATCACTCACATCAAGGCACGCATCTCCTCGCCTGGCCTCTCATGACTGTGGGGATGCTGCAACAGTCGTAAGTGTGAAAAATGGTCATAAGTCACTTTTTTCAATGGTCACTCCACACAAGCAAAGTACCAGCAAAGGAGGGGGAAAAAACTCCAGAGAAGTTCCTGAGACAGGAAGTCTACTCCTGCCAAGAATGTAATAAGGGTTAACGGAGAGGCAGTTTCTGTAAGCAACACCAGAATGTTTCCTTCCTGCCTTCCTTACAGGATTAGGCCAGTAATTTCTTCTAACAACCGGTTCTTTGAAACTGCTTAGAATGTTAACAACCGGTTCTAGTGAATAGGTGCGAACTGGTAGAATCCCACCCCTGGTTTGACCTGTGCAGAATGCAGAATAACAGAGTTGGAAGGGCCCTTGGAGGTCTTCTAGTCCAACTCCCTGCCTAGGCAGGAAACCCAATATCATTTCAGACAAATTGCTGTCCCATCTCTTCTTAAAAACCTCCAGTGATGGAGCACCCACAACTTATGGAGTCAAAATGTTCCATTGAGAAATTTCTGTAAGTATCAGAAGGACCTTGGGACACTGCAACCATTGTAAATACACGTGGCTTGTCAATCACGACTGTGGAATTGCTGAGATGATCATAAGTGTGAGGACCAGTCATAACACACTTTTTGCAACAGTGCCATCACTTTGAAAAGTCACTAAATGAGTGAGTGTACAGTGGCATTTTGGTACTCAACTGCTTTGAACTCATCAAATTTGGTACTGAATGCATTTTGATGTGAAAATTTTGTGCCGGTACTCGTTGTGTGTTTGATACTCAACGCATAAGCTAGAACTTATTGGGGTCAGCTGGCTTGTGACTCACTACATTATTCCTTATGGGAATTTTTTTTGGGGGGTACTCATTGTTTTTGGTACCCATCGCACCTCCTGGAATCAATTAACCATGAGTATTAAGGAACCACTGTAAGTCGAGAAATACCTGAATATTCCAGACATCAACAAAACCTTGTAATGAAGGTAGATGTTCTGACCCAAACCCTTTTCCAATAAAACAAACACAAACCAAAGGGAACAGAAAACTTTTAATAATTCTTACGAATCCCCAGTTAAAAGGTTGCTGCAAACTAATTAACTTTGATAAGCACAAGCCTCGCCAAAACTGTGCGAGGCTGCCAAGGATAACAGATAAGGTTACCTAGAGATATTTTACAACACAAGAGTCTTCAAAAAACAACTTAAGATACTGCAATGTCCACGAGGCTGAGTTTCAAAATGTCTTTGCTTCCTGCAAAAAACGTTCAATTCACAGCTGACTTTTATCTTCTTGAAGGAGGGGCCATTACCTTGAGGCCTTACTCCCGAGTCACCCGTTCTGCTGCAGCTGCTCTTTCCTGTGAGCAGCCCTCCGCACATGCTTTGCACTTAGCACAGGCTCCTCGGGAACCTCCTCATCACTGCTGCCAACCCCCACAATTTCGGAAGGCAACAGTCCACTCCCTAATGGTCCTGGCCCCTCATCTGACTCCTTGCTCTCCTCAGCCATCCACACCTGCTGCCAGCTAACCGCAACAGCAGATTACAATCTGGCTCTAGGGGACTCTGGGGGCAGCCTTCCCACACGACTGGAATTTGTAGCTCAGACTAAGATGAGTGTTTAACTTAGTAAAAGTCAGCTTCTTAAATTAAAAGAACGAGGCTTACTGGTAAAACCCGAAGTCTGAATTATAGAATCACAGAGCTGGAAGAAGACATTTGGGTCAATGGTTAAATTGCTTTGTTCCTTCCATTTACATCAAACTCCATTTCTGGAGACTTTCTTTGACAGGTGGGTATCAGTTTCCGCTTGAAACAAATCCTACAGCTCAACTCTTCAGCTATTCTTAGTAAGGACGTTTGTCTTACTGTACAAATAGGATCTGCCCTTAAGACCATTATTTTGGATGTCTGAGATTCTGTGATGATGATGGAGAATTGGCTGCTGCCTTCTTCTATTAGACGTGCTTTTGAGGAATTGAGGGGTACAATCCCATCTCACCTTTGCCTTATTTTCACAAGTCTAAGCATACTTTTTGCCCTCCATCTCTGTTCTCAGACTTGATTTCTAATGCTCGGGGCCTTCAGTGAGTTTTCTAAAGCGCCTGTAGGCCAGACAAGGAATAATGGATGGAAATTGAACAAGGAGAGATTTAACCTGGAAATATGACAGTGAGAACAATCAACCCATGGAACAGAAGTTGCCTTCAGATGTTGTGGGAGCTTCATCCCTGGAGACTTTCAATAAGGGATTGGACTGCCATCTGTCAGACATGGTGTAGGGTCTCCTGCTTGGGCGGGGGGTTGGATTAGATGACCTACAAGGTCCCTTCCAACTCTGATTATCTGTTATCTGTTATCATGGAATGTCTCCTGGTTTGTCTGAATCCTCTTGAAAATGTCAACCTCTTCTCCAAAGCACCTGAAGGCAGGATAAGAAGGAATGGATGGAGACTTATCAAGGAGACAACCAACCTAGGACTAAGGAGGAATTTCTTGACAGTGAGAACAATCAACCAGTGGAATGAGTTATTCAGTAATTCTGTTATGTATTTGAAGGCCCCGTGTAAGGCTCTAGTCTTAGTTAGGCCTTATGCAATCAATCCGTACTTAGCATCATTTCAGATGCAAAATTGTTGGCTGTATGAAGCAACTTTCCTTGCAAAGACCAACCTTCTACACCAAAGACCCCTATGGTTTGGAAAAAGGGTTCTCCTTATATTAAAACAGGTGCCCTGTCTAACCTCCAGACAGGGCAGGGCATATTCAAAGAAATAGCTATTCCCCTCAAGCAGCAACCAGCTCTTTGCTAACAATTGCTATTTATACATATCTGTCTTGCTTGCTTTTGAGACAGCCCAGCCTGGAATTATTATTTTTGTTTTTGAATTCAAAGCCCGTCCCAGTTTTGTGTCTTTATCTCTCTTTATCCTCTGACATTTTTTTTTCTCTTTTTAAACAGAAGTTTGCCGTTCCCCCTCGAAGCACAAAAATCCATGTCCCAAAAATGCAGGGCCCATAATAGTGGGGAAGATAAAAATATTTGGATGTGTGATTTCACAGTTAGGACGTTGATAGCTTTCAGTAGCAAACGGCTGTCCATCAATTATGTCCATCCTTGTGCATTCATATGTGATAGAGCAGAACAAAACCTGACATTAAATGGAAGAGAGGATGGAAGTCCTGGAGAAGTTAAAAGGAGCTGAACAAACCACTGGCTTTCTTTTCTTTCTCTCAATATTTTCTGGCAGATGGAAGATGATCAAGATGTTTGTCTCCAGAATTCTTTTTTCCTCCCCAGGGTCAATGTTGAATTCATCATTATAAAAACAAGGTGACCTCTTCAACTGCAGTGCATCATATAACAAATAAGGGAACGAAACCAAGCAACGTTATAATTTACGTAGTCCGCCAACTACAAGGGTCTTCAAACTTGGCAAGTTTAAGACTTGTGGACTTCAACTTCCAGAATTCTTGAGCTAACATGACTGGAGGAGGAATTCTGGGAGTTGAAGTCCACAAGTCTTAAACCTGCCAAGTTTGAAGACCCCTGGTCAAGTAGGTCTTCTCACCCAAGGTGCAAATGATCCGACGCAAATTATCTTACTTTGGACACGTTCTGCAAAGACCCAACTTGCCTAGAGCATGCTCCCATGCTGGGAAGGAAGGAAAGGTCCCCAAAATGCTTTTTTTTTTTTCAAAATATAACTGGACTTGCAGTCACTTTGTTGAGGGTGGGATACAACACCACCTGTCTCCTATCTGCCTCACAGTCCTTTCAGCAGACCCAAGAAGCTTCTACACAAAGTTTACACTCTGATTCAAGTGACTCCGAGGACACAGATAAACCCCCAAGACTCTCAAAAAGGTAACAGCTACTTGATTGCAATGAATATAAATCCTTCCATCCTCCACTAGTCAGTTAGAAACAAAGAAGCTTCTTTTGGATGAGAAGTGAAATGTTTTCAAAACCAAGGAAGTCCAGTTGCATTTTAGAAAAAGCATCTTTGGGACAACCATGACCTGGAGGATTGAGATGGTGGAAGGAAAGGGGAAAAAAAGAGAATGACCACTTATAAAGATGTTGAATATGCTCTTGGAAGACCTGAATGAACAGATTTAGATCTAGTCCAACGTCATGCCCAAGCAGGAGATCCTACACCATTTCTGACAGATGGCAGTCCGGTCTCTTCTTGAAAGCCTCCAGTGATGAAGCTCCCACAACTTCTGAAGGCGACTTCTGTTCCTTGGGTTGATTGTTCTCACTGTCAGAAAATTTCTCCTTATTTCTAGGTTGAATCTCTCCTTGTTCAGTTTCCATCCATTGTTCCTTGTCTGGCCTTCAAGTGCCTTGGAAAACAGCTTGACCCCCTTCCTCCTCTCTGTGGCAGCCCCTCAAATTCTGGAAGACAGCTATCCTGTCTCCCCTGGTCCTTCTCTTCACTAGACTAGCCATGCCCAGTTCCTGCAACTGTTCTTCTTATGTTTTAGTCTCCAGTCCCCTAATCATCCTGGCTGTTCTTCTCTGCACTTTTTCTAGAGTCTCAACATCTTTTTTATGGTGTGGTGACCAAAACTTGATGCAGTGCTCTAGGTGTAGTCTTACTAAGGCTTTATAGAGTGATATTAGTACCTCACTTGATCTTGATTGTATCCCTCTGTAAATGAAGCTTAGGATTGCATTGGCTTTTTTCGGGGTCACCAAGAGTTGACCACTAGGTCTAGAACTGATGAAGCTTCTTGGATGAGAAGTGAGACTTCTTCTTCCTTGTGGGGAAAACACAAAGTCCAGTTGCCTTTTGAAAATACACCTTTGAGACAACCGTGATCTGGATGGCTGAGAACCTGCATAGACACTAGGCCTAGATGCTCCGTAACACATGGCTTCTGTTCTGTTCAAATATAGATCTATTTACTCCGTCTTTCCACTCATTTCTTTAGGCTTTGAGACAGTTCAAAAGAGCACCGAGAACAAGCCAGAATAGACAGCGGAAGAACGCAGATAAAATGAGCTGTTAGAAGGAAACTCTCCCAGGAGAAAAGAGAAAATGCGATTTCGAAGCCGCTGATGTGATTATGCTCGCTCGCATATCCCAGTTCTGCAGGTAACTTAATCAAGGCCACGGAGTCACCGTTATATCCAGCGACCTCAAGATGAAAGTGAAGACTTGCCTGGATCAAGTTTGTGTTTGGGGGAAAAAACACCCTGCTGGGTTCCTGAACTGGAGAAATGTTAATTTAAAATGCTGCTAGTTATGTTGCGTAGGCAACTGTCCCAGAGGTGGGATTCAGCTGGTTTGGACTGGTTCTGGAGAACCGGTAGTGGAAATTTTGAGTAGTTGAGAAAACCAGCAAATCCCACCTCTGAATGGTCCCGCCCCCATCTATTCTCCGCCTCCCGAGTCCCAGCTGATCGGCTGGGTCTTCTTTGGTTGCCCTGCACAGGAGAACGGAGCTGGAAAGCAGGTTAGTGGGATGGGGAGGGAATGGGGATTTTGCAGTGTCCCCTGCCACACCCACCAAACCAAGCCACGCTCACAGAACATCATGCCCACCAAGCCACACCCACAGCTGATCGGCTGGGTCTTCTTTGGTTGCCCTGTACAGGAGAACAGAACTGGAAAGCAGGTTAGTGGGGTGGGAAGGGAAGGGGGATTTTGCAGTATCCTTCCCCTGCCACGCCCACCAAGCCACGCCCACCAAGCCATGCCCACCAAGCCACACCCACAGAACCAGTAGTGAAAAAATTAGAATCCCACTACTGTCTTCTTTGGTTGCCCTGCACAGGAGAACGGAGCTGGAAAGCAGGTTAGTGGGGTGGGGAGGGAATGGGAATTTTGCAGTGTCCCCTGCCACACCCACCAAGCCAAGCCACGCCCACCAAGCCACGCCCACAGAACCTGTAGTAAAATTTTTTGAATCCCACCACTGAACCCGCCTGACTGGGATTTTACAGGTTGTTCTTGATTCACAATTGTTCATGTAGCGACCGTTCAAATGGTCCTGAATGACAACGGGTCCTCGCACTTATGACCGCTGCAGCATTTCCCCACAGGCACGTGATCAAAATTCAGTGCTTGACAACTTGGCATGAATTTATGACGGTTGCACCTTTCCCAGCCGGCTTTGGAGAAGCGAAGTCAATGAGGAAAGCTGGGTTCGCTTAATGACCGTGTGACTCACTTAACAGCTATACTGATTGCTTAGCAATGGTGGCAAAAGAGGTTGTAACATTGGGAATGGGTCTGTTTACAACTATCTTGAGGGAGAAGATGAGATGGAGAAGAAGGGGAAGGGGAAAGGGAAGGAGGAAGAGAAAGAAGGAGGAGGAGAAGGAGGAGGAGGAGAAGGAGTACCTGATGGCAGGTCTGTTCCTTACTTTTTGATGGACACGCTTAGTCTTGCTGTTCCCTCTTCCCACATTTCTGCCACATTGTCGTTTTTCTATCTCTTGGCTGGGTTATTAGCTTTACAGCCATTGTCTTGGATGTGAGCAGCTCTGGTGCTTCAAGGGACGCCAGGGCCATATTTCTTTCCTGACAATTTTGTAGATCCTTCTGCTGTATGAAACTGACACTAGAATTATTGGGTTTTACAGCTTCCCGTCATCTTTATTCAAAGAAAACATACACAGCTTTTGCTAGGGCTCTATAATGCCGGAGGGAGGGAGGGAGGGAGGGAGGGAGGGAGGGAGAGAGAGAGAAGGCCCATGAAGGCCTCTTATTCTACATGACTTTCTCTGGATTTGGGAGAATTCTACCCCATACACTGGGTAGATGTTCCTGTTGTGTAGAACAGGCTAGGGACACACGCACACGCACACACACACAGACAAATCTGTGTCTGTCTGTCTATCTATCATCCATCCATCCATCCATCCATCCATCCATGTATCCTATCTATCTATCTATCTATCTATCTATCTATCTATCTATCTATCTATCTATCTATCTATCTATCTATCTATCTCTCTCTCTCTCTCTCTCTCTCTCTCTCTCTCTCTCTCTTTGTGTCTCTGTCTTGTCTCTCTCTGTCTGTTTGTCTGTCTGTCTGTCTCTCTCTCTCTCTCTCTCACACACACACACACACACAAATCTGTGTCTGTCCTTCTGTCTGTCTATCTGTCTGTCTATCATCCATCCATCCATCCATCCATCCATCCATCCATCCATCCATCCATCCATCCATCCATCCATCCATCCATCTATCTATCTATCTATCTATCTATCTATCTATCTATCTATCTATCTATCTATCTATCTATCTATCTATCTATCTATTCTCTCTCTCTCTCTTTCTCTCTCTTTGTGTCTCTGTCTGTCTGTCTGTCTGTCTGTCTGTCTGTCTGTCTGTCTGTCTGTCTCTCTCTCTCTCTCTCTCTCTCTCACACACACACACACACACACACCATTTACATCTGCCCAACTCACAGCTCTGGGAATTCCTAGCAGTCTCTCATGCAAATCCTTACCTGGATCTGATTCTGCTTAGCTTTCTAAGATCAGCCAACTCTAGCTAGGTGCTGCCACCAGCTGTAGGCTGAAGGTAAAACCTTCCCTCAAATCAAATTTGATTCACGCGAATTCCTGATAACTTCATGAAGGTGTCCATCTAAGGCCACACTATAAAGTCCTTTGTCACTAGGGAGATTTTTTTTTTTTTGCTACCGAATTGTTCGTCAACTAACATACTGGTGGGCTCCAGAGGTGGTATTCAGCAGGGTCTCACCAGTTCTGGAGAACCGGTAGTGGAAATTTTGAGTAGTTCACAAAACTGGCAAATGCCACCTCTGAATGGCCCCGCCCCCATCTATTCTCCGCCTCCCATTGAGTCCCAGATGATTGGCTGGGTCTTCTTTGGTTGCCCTGCCCAGGAGAACGGAGCTGGAAAGCAGGTTAGTGGGGTGGGGAGGGAAGGGGATTTTGCAGTAACCCTCCCCTGCCATGCCCACCAAGCCACACCATGCCCACCAAGAATAAATTGACACCTCCCCCTTCCCTGTGACAGTCCTTCAAGTATTGGAAGACTGCTATCGTGTCACCCCCTAACCCTGCTCTTCGTTGGGCTAAACCTACCTTGCTTCCTCCTCCATTCGTCATAATCACAGCTTCCACGCCTAGAGAAGTCTACAACTTGAGCAGCTTCAAATATGGCTTGCACGCTCTTTGCATCCAACGCTCAACTTCCAGCGGGCAGCCCATCAAGCTGCCCAGCTGGGCCAAGACATATCTTGCTGCCTCTCTGGAGTTAGTTGACTTTATGGATCATAGCTAGTTGAGGGTAAAAGGGTCCATGCTGTTGGGGTTTAATTGCACCGGAAGCATCTGCTGGTGTGCCAGCGAAACTGCCTTAGTTCTGGGCAATTAGTGCTACCTGAGTTTGGCCATTAGAAGGCTTTATGCTGGGATCCACAGGTAACCAAGAAGTCAGGGGGAAAATGGCTCGCTGGTGTACTCTCCCGCATTAGGGCAGCCACTGCTGACAATGGAATGCAGATGCAAGAGATGGAAATTGCTTTCTAGCTGGCACATCTGAGAAATGCATTTGCTTGGCAGGGGTGAAATAAAGAGTAGTGCAGAGTCGGTGCAACGTAGCTTCATTAGAAGTCTGGCTAAGAACGGAATTTTGCTGGCGGAAGTGCAACAGCGGCTCTGGAACACAGCCTGCTGCTCACCTCAGATTCTTAGAAGGTTTAGGATTGGGAGAACGGGGCCAAGGGAAGATTGGGAGATCTGGAAGGAGAACATCCTGAAGGAGTCAGTGGTGTCTTCCCCAATGGTGGGATTCAATTTTTTTTTGACTACCGGTTCTGTGGGCGTGGCTTGATGGGCGTGGCAGGGGAAGGATACTGTAAAATCCCCCTTCCCTCCCCAGCCCACTCACCTGCTTTCCAGCTCCGTCCTCCTGGGCAGGGCAACAAAAGAAGACCCAGATGATCAGCTGGGACTCAGGAGGCAGAGGATAGATGGGGTTGGCAGGGCCAGTCAGAGGTGGTATTTGCCGGTTCTCCGATCTACTCAAAATTTCCACTACCGGTTGTCCAGAACTGGTTAGAACTGGCTGAATACCACCTCTGGTCTTCTCCTCTGGGTTCAAAGGCAGCCCTTCTTGTTTTCCTCCCAGAGTAGAATTACGATCAAATTCCCTGATCAAACAATTGGGTCGAAGCCCAATTGTTGCCTTCCCCTTTGCTTGATGGCAGCGTTATTCAGATAAAGGACAGGCCCCCTCAGCCTGCTAAAAGGACCTTCCTTAGTCAACGGTTATACCATGTGTTCAGATAGCTAGTTTTGTTCCCCATCCTATAGCACGTGAGACCCAACTCCACAACTCTAGCTTTTCACTAAAGCTTCTGTGGGTATGGTCGGGGTGGGCGCACCCCAAAAAATCTGTTTGGAATTTTGGATGTGATATTTAATAGATCCTTTCTGCCTCTCTGTTGGTGAACTGCCTGCTAAGCTGGAAGGAGGAGTCAAGCAAGGGACTAGTTTGGAATCCTTGCACAGCCACAAGCAGCATAAAGCTTGATCTTGTCCAAGATCCATGAAGCGTTATCTGGTCATTCCAGGAGTGGGCCCTGCTGGGGGTTCGCAGGGGTTCGGCAGAGCCTATAGCTAAGTTTCTGTGCAGTTCGGAGAACCTCCAAATCCCACTCCTGGATGGCCCCGCCCACTCGTCCCCTCCCCTCCCCTCCCCGGAGTCCCACATGGACTGTTTTGGATGCATCTAAGTGCAAGGCGCATGTGGAGGCTCTGGGAGGGAGAAAAACAGGCCTCCCAGAAGTTCTGGGTTCAGGAGTTCAGGAAGGCCAGAAATGTGCCTGTTTCTGGCTTCCAGACAGCCTCTGGAGCCCAGGGTGGCCATTTTCACCCTCCTGGAGACGCGAGGAAAAACTCTGGAGCCCACGGAGGGCAAAAACACCCCCTTCCACCATGGTGCAGGAGGCAGACTAGGCCATGCCCACCATAGTCACACCCACCTAGCAACAGGGCTGAGAAAGCCTTTGTTAAAATGTTTGTAGCTCACTCCTGGGTCATCCCCAGGGAAAGGCAAGCAGCCTGAGAAGATTCTTGTAGCATAGGCAGTAGGTAATAAAGTTACCGATTTTCATTATTCGCGAGTGGCTCTAGTTGCTGGCACCTGACGCTCGCTGCCCACAGGAGACCAGCAGCAAAACACCGTGCAACCCAGAAACGACAGCCGTTGGGACCCTCGTCCTAGTGGGAAGAGTTGGCCTTAAAAAGGCTTCTTCCTGTCGCCGCCTGCCATAGCATTGATGACACCCGCTCGGCTACAAATCATTTCCAAGGCTGGCGCTTGTCTCTGGCACCGAGATTGGAAAGGCAGGACAAAAGGGGAGAGCGTTCATTTGACAGGAGTCCAAAATTTGGAGACATTTCGGCAAGGCTTGGCCAGATGCTGGGAGCAGGGCTCTGTGGCGCTTTCTGTCTCAGCACTGGGGCATCTGCATGCGATACGGAGAACAAATGGAACAAACAAACAGTTGAACAAAGCTGCTCTCGGCCGCTCTCTTCTGCCTCCCCCCTCCCTTCTCCCCTCTCCATCCTCTGCATTTGAACAATCCCAGCAGGGCAAACAAAGGAGATAAAAAGAGCTTTTCCTGCCGGGTTTTAGTGCAGACGAGAGAGGTGAGAAGACAGCAAGAAAAACGGGGACAAGGGCATCATTGGTAGGCAGGGTAGCTGTGTAGAGTAGAGTAGAGTAGAGTAGAGTAGAGTAGAATAGAATAGAATAGAATAGAATAGAATAGAATAGAATAGAATAGAATAGAAAATATGGAATGGAATAGAATGAAATGGAATGGAATAGAATAGGAATAGGAATAGAAAGAATAGAGTAGAGTAAATAGAATAAAATAGAATAGAATAGAATAGAATAGAATGGAATGGAATGGAATGGAATGGAATGGAATGGAATAGAATAGAATACAAAGAATAGAATAGAATAGAATAGAATAGAATAGAATAGAATAGAATAGAATAGAATAGAATAGAATAGAATAGAATGAATAATAAAATATAGAATAAGAATAGAATAGAAAATATGAAATGGAATAAAATGGAATAGAATAGGAATAGGAATAGAAAGAATAGAGTAGAGTAAATAGAATAAAATAGAATAGAATAGAATAGAATAGAATAGAATAGAATAGAATAGAATAGAATAGAATAGAATGGAATGGAATGGAATGGAATGGAATGGAATGGAATAGAATAGAATACAAAGAATAGAATAGAATAGAATAGAATAGAATAGAATAGAATAGAATGAATAATAAAATATAGAATAAGAATAGAATAGAAAATATGAAATGGAATAAAATGGAATAGAATAGGAATAGGAATAGAAAGAATAGAGTAGAGTAGAGTAAATAGAATAGAATAGAATAGAATAGAATAGAATAGAATAGAAAGGAAAGGAATAGGATAGAATGGAATAGAATACAAAGAATAGAATAGAATGAATAATAAAATATAGAATAAGAATAGAATAGAATAGAATAGAATAAAAATATGAAATGGAATAGAATGGAATAGAATAGGAATAGGAATAGAATAGAAAGAATAGAGTAGAGAATAGAATAGAATAGAGAATAAATAGAATAGAATAAATAGAAAGAATAGAAAGGAATAGGATAGAATGGAATAGAATACAAAGAATAGAATAGAATGAATAATAAAATATAGAATAAGAATAAGAATAGAGTAAAATAGAAAATATGGAATGGAATAGAATAGGAACAGGAATGTTAGGGACGCTGTGATGGTAATAAGGGCAAGGACTATCCATAAATCACTTTTTTAGAGCTGAGATAACATCAAGCCATCTTTTTTTATTATTATTATTTCTCAATTGAGCCTGGTATTTCTTAACAGTCTCCGAGTCATAACCAGATTCCATCCTTTGCTCAGCTTTGCCTGTTCAAGCCACGACAGACGAGTCCTTTGATAAATTGGGTTTCTTTTATTTATAGAGCTCCATTTGCTGCCTCCTTCCTCTTTCTTGTCAAACCTTCATGCGCAAATTGGGCGCAGAAATTTCAGCCTGACATCAAAGATGGCTCCCCGAGTTAAAGAGAATCGTTGAATAAAAAGCACCCGTTTGATTGTTCAATCACATGGGGCATTTTGCTCCCACCATGTTAGCAGTTGCCTTACGCCGGCCCCACTCGGAGGAAATACCTCATTAGCCAACGCGGTACTGAACTTCATCTGCCGTTATCGCCGCCTTAACAAGAAGATTGGGTTTTGATTAAGAGCAATGCATCAATTGGGATGACAAACCCTGGGTATAAAGATAACTTATGGGTTCCTGCCTGGTTCTCTGCGTTCCAGGCCCTGCCTGACAAAAATGCATTTCCATCAAGGCTCACACGGCATCTTGAGCTACCAAGGAGACCCCAAAACCTATCACTCTTTGGGCTAATCAAACTTAACAGGTGATACGGACGTACTTCCTAGATCTTTAAGGATCTTGGTTAGATGTGTCTTGTTCAGTAGTGTTGATGATGGCTGATGTGAAAATGCAGGCACTGTCCTCTCTGGTTAGGATTCAATGAAAGGAATATTTGCTATGACAAGGCCTTCCTGGTGGAACGAATGATCCACAAAGATCTGGGCTCCCTTGCTCCCAACTTCTAAATGCAACATTGTTTTGCTACTAGGAGGTGAATGCAGTAGGAAATAGATAGGCAAAATACCAAGAACAAACAATCAGTGCAGTTCAGTGATGGGATTCAACATTTTTTTACTATGGGTTCTGTGGGTGTGGCTTGGTGGGCATGGCTTGGTGGGCGTGGCAAGGGAAGGATACTGCAAAATCCCCATTCCCTCCCCACCCCATTAACCTGCTTTGCAGCTCCGTTCTCCTGTGAAGGGCAACCAAAGAAGACCCAGCCAATCAGCTGGGACTCAATGGGAGGCAGAGAAGAGATGGGGTTGGCAAGGGCAGTCAGAGGTGTATTTGCCGGTTCTCCGAACTACTCAAAATCTCCACTACCGGTTCTCCAGAACTGGTCAGAACCTGCTGAATCCCACCTCTGGTACAGTTGAGATCTCCAACAATACAGGACCAATTCTACTCCCTTTTCTTTCTGTCTTCCTTCCAAAATTCCCACCCACCTGCTCCCCAATCCCCAGCTGGAAAATGGGGTAGACCTTCTAAGGAAGGATTTTGCTTCCATGCGTCTTGGGTAGCCTGCAACCTGTCTGAAGTGGAAGGACGGACGTTACTGAGGTATCCCAGATATTCCCTCAAATGTTCTCAGGCACAATTTATTATTTCCCTCTACCTGCAGATTGAAAAAAGAAACCACACCCCGCTTTAACGATAATTGTACAGCCTCCGTATTTACAGAAAGCAGCTAATCCTCCACTACCCAGTGTGTGAAGCTATAAATATGGATTCCGTGGGGTTGTGTGTGTGTGTGAGGGAGGGAGACTGCTGTGTGCTCCCAATTCTCTTTAGGCAGTGTGAAACTTAATCTACGTAGGTGATTGTGGCACAGACGGTCTCTGGAATGCCGAAAAGAAACCAGTCGTTAGACAGATTCACCCCAAGGGCTCTTAGATGAAATTCTGAGCGCCGAATGAAGTCAGCAGGATGAATACATTTGATCCTTAAATGAGAGATCTGGATATGATGTTGACCTTGGATGGACCGCTCATTTGCAGCTTTCCATTCTGTAGGTTAATTTGGACTCCTGCCTGGACCTTCCTAACCTCACCTTTCATGCTAGCCATGCATGCAGAACACGTGTGTTTTCGAAGGCCTGAAGGACAAAAGGACAGCCATAGCACTATCTCTTGCTTGCTTGTGTACAAGAAAGAAACACAGGAAATTCTCAACTTGCCACCACAATGGAGCCCAATATTTCTCTTGCTAAGCGAGACAAGTGAGTCTTGCCCCGTTTTACGACCTTTCTTGCCACCGTTGTTAAGTGGATCACTGCAGTGTTTAAGTTAGTAACACCACTGTGAAGTGAATATGGCTTTCCCCATTGACTTTGCTTGCCGGTGGCAAAAGGGAAACATGACATGGCAACCGTCATAAATATGAACCAATTGCCGAGCGTCTGTGTGTTGATCATGTGACCATGGAGTTACGGCAGTGGTCATAAGTGTGAGGTCATAAGCCACTTTTTTTAGTGTTGTAACTTTGAACAGTCAGTGTTTGCCTCTAGAAGTTGAGGGTGTTCCATCACTGGAGATTTTTTTTTTTTTTAAACAAGTTTTATTTTCAAGACAAACAATACATAGATACACATAAAACAAAACATAAAAGCATAAAAAATCTCTTATCTGAAAGTTGATTACTGGAGATTTTTTAAGAAGAGACTGGGCAGCTCATTTGTCTGGAGTGGGTTATTCTGACCCAGGCTTCGTAAACCTTAATTTTGCACAAACTTATTTTAAAAACAAAACCTATTTTATTGCAACATAGGAATCATTTTCATTCCCAGCCGGAATTAAGCTCAAACAGTCCCCCAAGATAAGCACCCACCTTTCAGTTCTGTAAAGTGCTCCCAAAACAGAAGTATCAAATTAACTAGAAAAGAAACCAACCAAAGTACAAGAAAAACCCACTGAAGTACCAAGAACTTTAAGAATGACTCGGAACCGATCAAACTACTTTGCTTCCTGCAAAGGTTTCGTCATCTTGGCCTGACTTTTATCCCTTATGGGAGGGGCAATCACCTCCCAGCCTTACTCCTGAGTCCCCTCCTTTTTTTCAGCTGCTCTCGCCTTCTAGCAGCTCTGCGCACACGCACACTGGGAACAGGCTCCCCTTGTTCCTCTGCCTCGCTGCTGCCAGACTCCAAAGGCTCCAGAGGCAGCACCCCACTCCCAGATGGTATTGGCCCCATCCCTGCATCGGACGCAGGACCTTCGTCCGAGTCCTTTCCAGACTTCCTGACTAGTCCCCGTTCTTCCGCATTGTCTGATTCCGCTGCTGTCTGCACCGGCTGCCGGCGAACCACAACATGGATTAAGATCTCCTGCTCAAACAGGGGGTTTGGACTAGAAGACCTCCAAGATCCCTTCCAACTGTTGTTCTTCTGAATTAAATGAATTGTTATAAGTCAAAGACAACCTGTATCGCTCAGGAGCAATGGAACTAGGCTTTCTGCGTGTTTGTGTGTGCGTTTACACACACAAGCCTCACCCCTACAGAGCTGCCCATCTATATTTTTTGTTCTTTTGGCTATTCTGGTTTTCACAGTCCATATCTCATCAAAGAACATGGATCAGTTTCATTTTTCATTTCATCTTTTTCAATAAAATGTCATCTTCCTTCTATCCTGTCCAGGCCAAATGCAATAAATAGAGTTATTTCCAGCCCAGAAAGGATTCGGCATGTCGCTGGTGAGAACTCCATTAAAAGACAGAAAAAAGCACAGAGGGGGCCACTTGAGGTCAACTTTGAAAAACCGGTTGCAAAGAGGGAGAGCCGAGGCTAGATTTTATTTTTTTCCCCAGAGTGATGCAAATCACGAAACCCGGTTTCATTGTCCCACGCAACGTTGGAAGGTTTGGAGTTTCCAACACTGTTGCAGAGACTGTCAGGGGCCCCCAAAACATGCCAAGCATTGTGTGGCACCTCCAGGACAAACACATTTGTTAGCTTTTGTGGATCATGGCTCACTTCATCAAAAGCACGTGATGAATTGAGCTGGTGCCTGATGGAGACTGAAAGCATTTTCAATTTGTTAGCTGCTACGTTGCCTCCAGGATTCTTTGCTTCTTTCCCAAATTTGCATTTTTGACAACTCAATGCTTTTCTGTCACATTGACTAAATGTGGACGAACCTTATTAGCATCCAACAACGTCTCCTGTTTCCTTCAGTTCCATAACGCTGGGAATCAGAGAAAGCCGTATCTTTGGGACCTTGCTTTGCAATTTCCACCTCAGCTTAACAGATTTCACCCAGGACAGGAGTGGGCAGCTATGGCACCTTTATGACCTGTGCATGATGGTGAACTTGGCTTGATAGATCCAGAAGGTTCTGAGACCTCTAATTTTTCTCAAGGAGGCCTCCAAAAATGGAGCGTTTTGCTTGGAGACATTTACCATTCTTCTTCTTTGTCATATCCATCGTTGGACATTGGAGATCATGTTGGTAACCCTATTTTTATGGACAGCCACACAAAAAAGTGCTGTTGAGCATTGTCCAAACTGTTCAGAGTTTTTCAGCGTTAATTCAGCACCAGAAAATTAAACACAGGTGGCTGATGCTTCATTTAACTTCTTTATGAACATAATAAGTAAATTTTACAAACCAGTTGTAGATTTCTCCAACATGGAGCAAATTTAGACAGAAATAAACATGTTGCAAGTTCAGGGCAGAGTTCCAGTCTTCAGCAAGCAAGCAAGTTTCTCTTTTACTTTAGTTCAAGCAGACAAGGAAGAGGAGAGAAACAGTTTCATTTCAACAGACAGACTCAGAGCTTAACATAGCTTCAGAGCTGCAGAGCTTAATATAGAGCCACACCTAGGCTACTTCTAGTTTCGGTTTCCAGCCTAGGCGACTTCTAGTTTCAGTTTCCAGCCTAGGGTACTTCTAGTTTCAGTATGCCATATTTTTTTCTGGTTGTCCGAAATATTCTAACTTTTGCTTTTTAATGGTTTTGATGACTTCTCTTGGCTTTCCCAGACAGCTTATCACCTCCTCATTTCTGATTTTGATTCTGACACCTACCATGGCTCCTACCATTTTCAAACTTTTAACCAGCTCTTCTTTGGTGGTTTGAGTGGGAAGCTACCCCCTAGGTGAATTGGTTCTTTCCTCAAAATCCACACGCTCAGAAAATGGAGCTACAATCCACATCAGCGGACGTTCTGCTGGGAAGCGGTAGCTGGAGTTAAATTTTTCAGGCTAGTGGAGACAGGAGATTTTTACTACCTTTTATCCCAAGCTGTTAAATATGTATGGAAGTGGCCATACCAGAGATGTATTTAAATCACTGCTGAAGTGGAATCTTAAAACCCTCTCTTTTTCCCCCTAATGATGGAATGTATTTTTTTTTTTCTCCAGATGATATACCTCCAAGGAGATGTCAGAAAATGGAAGAACGTTTGGCTTTGAAGTATCCCCCTTCGTAGGCGGATTTTGCACCTACCGCACAATTCTGCTTTTGTCTGTGACCAAGCTAAAATGCAAGGCAGACCATGAAAATTCCATCCCTGTTATGGCTCGATCTGTCCAGGAAGAAAACACGGTGCCAGGAAGTAGCGGCCAGCTGGCTTAAGGGTCAAAAGAGTTGGCAGAAGAAGAAGAAGACAGATGAAATCCAAGGTGGAACGTTCGTTTCCTTGTTTTAAATGGCAAACGTACAGGGGGAATCCTTATGCAGGGATGGGATTCAGCCGATTCAGGCTGGTTCGAGGGAACCGGATGTTAAATTTACATCCGGTTCGCCAAACTGATAGTTGAACCAACCGGATGGGCCCGCCCTGCCCACTCCTCCCCGCTCAGGAAACTCCACGCGGCCCATTTTGGATGCAGATATGTGCAGGGTCTGCGAGGGAGGCTCTGGGAGGGTGAAAAATGCCCCCCCGGAAGTTCCAGAAGTCCAGAAACGGGCCTGTTTCCAGCTTCTGGAGGGCCTTCAGAGCCTTGGGCAAGCTATTTTTGCCCTCCCAGAGGTCCGAAGTAAGCCTCCGGACTCTGGGGAAGGTGAAAAATGGCCCTTCCAGAAGTTCACACCCACCCAGCAACTGGGCAGAGTATCCCACCCCTGCCCTTATACAACACTGCCCAAATCCAACTGATGGACCATCCATGTAGGAGGAGAGACCCAGACCCACTGGAAAAGAATACATGCAGAAGAGAAGAGACTTGGGGAACCAGTCTGCTAATCTCCAAACCACCCGCCATTAGAACAGATTTGTCCTCACCGGCACACCTACACACTCCTTGGCATTCATCTGCGTTTGGACTTGCTGGATCGTTAAATGGGACGCCCACACATCCTGCGCCCCCCTCCTTCCCTGCTTGATATCTGCCAGCATTTGTTACACGCCGTCCTTCCATTCACACTCGCTAACCCGCACGCCCCTCCCTTCTGCTCAACCCCCAGAAATATGGATCCGGTGTCTACCAATAATAATTCACTGGATAGAGAAGATTTAGAATCAAAGAGGTCTGGGGACACCTACGGAGATTCTCAGTCTTCCAGGTCGTGGTTGTCCCAAAGGTGCTTTTTTCAAGAGGCAACTGGGCTTCCTTGTTTTTATTTTGAAGACGTTTCGCTTCTCATCCCAGAAGCTTCTTCAGTTCTGTTGAAGCAGTTGAAAATGGACATATAAAGCCCTTTTATATGTGCCATAGGTCAAGCAGTCATATTTAGCAAAAGTCCCCAGCTTTCCCGGAGCTTTGCTTAACATAACATTGTGGAAACCCACAAAATTGCTGAACTCAGGAACTTGAACTAACCACGTTACTGTAAACAAGGGTGGACATGGAAAATAACTGATGGTGTAAGATAACTGAGTAATCAAAATGTACTTCTTATCTCCTTCTATACTTCCGTAATAAAAATGTATACAATTTTGTCCTTTTTTGGTAAAATGTAACAAAAGGAACGCCCCCGGCTTAGTCTGAGGTCATGAGATGTATAAAAGTAATGTGTCAGGAAGAGCTGGGGGTTCAGGATTTGCCATGCCAATGCTCTGAACACTTTGCGCAAATAAAACCTGTATTCTCCTACCTTTCGTGGTCTTGTGTCTTGATTTGGAAGCAAGATTTGCTGCAACACTGTAGCTTAAAGATTAACTTGCTTAAGAATTAGCTTCTTCAGAATTAAAGAAGCTTCTGGGATGAGTAGCGAAACATCTTCAAGAGAAAACCCAAGAAAGTCCAGTTGCCTCTTGAAAAAGCCCCTTTGGGACAGCAATGACCTGGAAGGACCGAGAATCTCCGTAGATATTAAGCTACGCCCTTTGGGATGGATATCCTTCGAATGGTGCAGGAGTATGGACACATTTCCTGAAAAATGGCAGATTACAGGGACTGTTTGTGCTTCAACTGGAGATGCAGACAACACAAACTCATTTCCAACGGCCTGCACCAGTGTCCAGCAGTGAAGGGACACAGGGCAGAAAACATCCTTCAGCCAAGTAGGCTCCACACCCATTTGCACTACTCAGGTGACCCTGAGGACACAGACTAACCTCCAAGGGGCCTCAATGACTCTCTAAAAAGGATGCAAATGACTGTTTGCATGGAATATAAATCCTACCATTCCCACCGTCCAAATCAGAGCTGAAGAAGCTTCTTGGAGGAGAAGCGAAACGTCTTCAAAAGAAAAAAAAAGAAGGAACTCCAGTTGCCTCTTGGAAAAAGCACCTTTTGGATGAGGTCTGGGGACCAAAACAGGTATTTAATTCCATGGTTTAAGGAGCCCCAAGATTGGCCTTTCTTTGATTACAAAGCCACCCTACAGGTAGTCCTCAACTTACAACAGTTCATTTAGTGACTGAAGTTACCAAAGCACTGAAGAAAGTGACTTATGACTGTTTTCCCTGCTTATGACCATGATAGCACCTCACCCCCCCATGGTCAGGTGTTCAAAATTCTGATGCTTGGCAATTGACTCACTCTTACGATGCTCGCAATGACGTCCCGGGGGTGTGATCCCCTTCTGACAAGCAAAGCCAACGTGGAGGCCCAATTCACTTAATGACCGTGTGACTAATTTAACAAGTGCAGTGATTCAACTTAAGAACCATGTCAGCCCAAATGGAGCAAAGCCCACTTTGCAAATGTCTCACTTACCAACCGAAATGTGGGGCGGACGCTGAGGACTTACCTGTATTTTAAAGAAAGTGACGTCGGAGAGAAGGTGGAATATTGGGGATGGGACTTGACCTTGGCTGCGGGAGACGAAGCCAAAACGGTGGGCAACCACCGCTCTTCCGTTCATTGGACACTTGCATCGATTAACCAGAGATTAATTTTAATAAGCCAGCTTTAATAGCCGATCTTATTTTAATAGGAACTTTGCAATTCAGCCAGGTGGAAACTAGAAACTGGAAACCTCCAGCCAAGTTCAGCAATGAAGGTTTCTAAGCCTGGTTATTGATCTTAACTTCTCAAGAGGATGATGCACGGAGGTGATTTTAAAAGGTAAGATAGAGAGGACAACATAGAATGGAATAGCAGAGTTGGAAGGGACCTTGGAGGTCTTCTAGTCCAACCCCCTGCCTAGGCAGGAAACCCTACACCACTTCAGACAAATGGTTATCCAATATCTTTTAAAAAACTTCCAGTGTTGGAGCATTTACAACTTCTGGATGCGAGTTGTTCCACTGATTAAATGTTCGAACAGTCAGGAAATTTCCCCATAGTTCCAGATTGCTTCTCTCCTTGATTAGTTTCCACCTGTTGCTTCTTGCCCTGCCTTCGGGTGGTTTGGAGAATAAATTTACCAGTGGTGGGATTCAATTTTGTTTACTACCAGTTCTGTGGGTGTGGCTTGGTGGGTGTGGCAGGGGAAGGATACTGCAAAATCCCCCTTCCCTCCCTGCCCCACTAACCTGCTTTCCAGCTCCGTTCTCCTGTGCAGGGCAACCAAAGAAGACCCAGCCAATCAGCTGGGACTCAATGGGAGGCAGGAATAGATGGGGTTGGCGGGACCAGTCAGAGGTGGGATTTGGCGGTTCTCCGAACTGCTCAAAATTTCTGCTACCCGTTCTCCAGAACCGGTCTGAACCGGCTGAGTACCACCTCTGCTTCCTTCCCTTTGTTCCTCTCTTCCTTCCCCCTTCTTTCCTCTCTTCCTTCCCCTTTCATTCCTCTCTTCCATCCCTTTCCTTCCTCTCTTCCTTCCCCTTTTGTTCCTCTCTTCCTTCCATTGGTGGGATTCACATTTTTTTTTACTACCGATCCTGTGGGCGTGGTGTGGGTTGGTGGGCATGGCAGTAGAAGGTTACTGCAAAATCCCCCTTCCCTCCCCACCCCACTAACCTGCTTTCCAGCTCCGTTCTCCTGGGCAGGGCAACCAAAGAAGACCCAGCCGATCAGCTGGGACTTGATGGGAGGCGGAGAATAGATGGGGGTGGGGCCAGTCAGAGGTGGGATTTGCTGGTTCTCCGAACTACTCAAAATTTCAGCTATTGGTTCTCCAGAACCGGTCAGAACCGGCTGAATCCCACCTCTGAAGTTGGGGCAGTCCCTGAGATATTGGAAGGCTGCTCTCATGTCACCCCTAGTCCTTCTTTTCATCAAACTAGACCTACCCAATTCCAGCAACCATTCTTTATATATTTTACATGGTGTATATGGGTTCTTCCATGTAACGAAAAATATCTCCAACTCTCTGGTCTGGCAACTCAGAAATATTCAATATTCATTGCATGCGATTCTCCCGGCTTTTTTAGAAGCGGACAATTTTTAAACCAAGAAGCCCGCAGGGAAAATGTATTTAAAATGGTCTTCTTAAACCATTTAAGTCGCAGGGATGTTTCTCCCAGAAAAAGCGTTCCTGCTGCTTATCAATACTCACAGAAATATTAATATCGCGCAGTTTGGTTATTGTCTCAGGGCAAAAGACACACCAAATGACACATGCAGACTTTTATCCCCATCGGTTTCTGCCTAATTCCCTCATCTGCAATCTAGAGAAGTAGAGGGAATTAAAAAAAAAACAAAAGTGCTTATGCACCAACCCTTTTGTTAGAACTCCTTTCAAATGGAGAGAAAACGCTGGGAAATTTTTTGAAATCTTGTTGGAATATTTACTTTTGCAATTTCTCACCCCACTCCTTCTGTTTTTCCCTTTTGTGTGGCTTAACACCTAGCAGTGTGAAGGGCTGTCCAAAAAAAACCAAAAAAAAAAACTCAGAAGGAGGGAAGGGAGGAAGAGGAAGATTCCGGTCTCACCAATTAATTACAATTACGCACCAAATTATAAGTGATCTTGTATTCCCACCCTCCCTTCCTCTTTCCCACTCTTCTCCCCTGCCAAATCCACTCCAAAGTTGGCCAGGGAGGGAGAAAAAAAAAAGGAACTGGAGAAAAGAAATAAAAAAGTGTATTATTTTATCAGCAAAAATCCCTTTTGTGGGGGCTGAATGATATTTAATGCACAGAAACCAACATTATGCAAAAAACAGGGAGGGGAAAAAATACAGTTACAGCCTGACCCAGAGCCATTGGGCTCCTACTGTTATTAATCCTGAGTGACTTCAATTAGCTGTAAAATAGCTCTGAATACAGAGGGCAAAGATGCTCTGCCTGGATGATGGGAGATTACAGTTAATCTGCCCTTGTGGTTTCCAGGAGCAGTTAAACAACTTCCCAGAGGAATCCGTCTGGAGCAGGAAAATCAAGATGGACTTTCTCGAGACGCCTTAGAGGAGGAACACATCGATTCTGGCAGGAGGTTTTGTGGCTAACGTGGACCTCAACCGAGTTATAGAGGGTCATCCTGAGGTAGCAGTGTGTAGCTAAAGGTCTCCTTTCCTCCTCCTCCTCCTCCTCCTCCTCCTCCTCCTCCTCCTCCTCCTCCTCCCTCTTCTCCCTCTTCCCCCTCCTCCCTCTCCTCCTCCTTCTCCCTTCCTCTTCTCATCTTACTCCTCCTTATATGTCACCACCTCCTTCTCCCTTTCCTCCTCCTCCTCCTCCTCCTCCTCCTCCTCCTCCTCCTCCTCCTCCTCCTCCTCCTCCTCCTCCTCCTCCTCCTCCTCCTCCTCTCCTTCTTCTCCTTCTCATCCTTCTCCCTTTCCCTTTTCTTTCTCTTCTTCTTCCTCCTCCTCCTCATCTCCTCCTTCTCCTCCTCCTCCTTCTTCCCCCTCCTCCTCATCTATTTCCTCCTTCTCCCTCTTCTTCCTCCTCCTCATCTCCTGCTCCCTCCTTCCTCTTCTCTTCATCTTCCTTCTTTTCCTCCTGCTCCTCCTCATCTATCTCCTCCCCCTCCTTCTCTTTCTCCTCGTCCTTTTCCTCTTCCCTCTTTTTTTGAAGAGGCCACCCGTAGCTACATGTCCTCCACTGTTTGAGCACTAATGGAAGAAAACAACAACAACAACGCTTCTGATTTTGGATCACACAGCTTGGGAATGAGAGAGGTGGGAGAGTCAGTCCCTGGTTTATAAACCACTGAGGCCTGTTTCCCATGCTCCATGAAACCCAGGGTAACGTGACCCCAAAGCCTTCTTGGAGGAAACAAGGACTCCGAAGTACCAGTAAACAAGGTACTTAGAAATATCAAAAGCACACCTTCCCCGCCTCCCTCGCACTCTTAAGTGCCTCAAGGAAGGCGTTAAGAAAGTCACTCTCTTTGCCGAGATGTCAGATTGACACTATTTGCTGGAGAAGGCCGGAGCAAAGCACATCAAGAATCCCCCTGTGTGTCTTTCTCATTGCTCTGGGGCTACCCATTAAAAGCTTTTCAACACCCCTACTGAGCCAATGAGTAAAGTACTTCTCCAAAGGATCGGTGCCTCAACGCTCCCCTTCGAAACTCAGCCCTTCCATCAAGGCTTTGGGGGGAAAAAAAACGCTTGCATAGAAGACAGTCCTGCCTTCCTATCCCTCCCTTCTCTTGCATCTTTGGTGCTAATTAGTAGATTGCAAACCTCTGGGGAGCGAGAAAGTGCTGTGGTATCTCCCAGGGATTTATGTTTACATTCCTTGCAAAGAGTCCCATTCACAGATAACTGCTACTATTAATTTAACTGCAGTGTGTTTGAATGCACAGCTGAACACCAATTGTATCTATTCTCTGCAAGTCTCGGAAAGTGAAGGAATGCTATTCCGTTCCCGCCTTTAAATAAGCTTGCCCTCATTTGCAAGGTCCCAATCGATGTTTGGGTCAGGAGGTAGCTGTTTGTCAGAAAATCCATCTCTTTGGATTTTGGGAACCTGACGGGGAGCTTCTGAGGCTACGGGGTGGGGAGGGCGAGGAGGAGGAGGAAGAGGAGGAGGAGGAAGAGGAGGAGGAGAAAGAGGAGGAGGAGGGAGGAGGCGGAGGAAGAGGAGGAGGAGGGAGGGAGAAGGAAGAGGAGGAGGAGGAGGAGGAGGGAGGAGGAGGAGGAAGAGGAGGAGGAGGAGGGAGAAGGAGGAGGAGGAGGAGGAGGAGGGGAGGAGCAAGGAGAAGGAGGAGGAAAAAGAGAAGGAGGAGGAGGGAGAAGAAGGAGGAGGAGGAGGAGGAGGAGAAGAAGGAGAAGAATGGACGGCTATAACATCTTAGCTTTTTCAAGCTGTTCTTCCCAGCACGGCTGGCTTTCCAAAATGCCTTTTTTTTTTATTCTGCTTTTTCTATTCCCCGACTCACAGGGTTTTATTTTTTTGGTGTTTTTTTTTGGTCTCTCCTTCTGCCCAGGCTGCCATCCTTCTCTTCTCGCCCACTCACCCAAACCCCTCTGTGCCGCTATTGTCCGGGATGACAGTAATAAGCTCCCTGAAAACAATGCAATTATGAATTATGCCTTTGTGGCGGGTGGAATTACTAATTATTGCTTCAGATCAATGGCGATATCATTGATGCAACGCAATACGATCGCCGTCTTTGTTCCTCCTGTTTGTTTGATTTGGGGATGAAAAGACCAGCCTCCCTCCTCCAGGATGCGGTGGAGAGCTGGAAGGGTTCCTTCTGGCAGGCGCACCGAGAAGGCGCCGATAAGGCCTTGCCGTGATTCAGAGCCTCGCTGAAGTCTCTTGAAAACCCGAGACTCGGGCCAACACCCTGTTCCTGGTTAATTCACTTTTAGAAAATATTTATTTTGTTCTTAAAAAAAAAAAAGGCACGTTAGGACTGCCTCCTCTGCAGAGATTGCTCACCGAAGGAATATGAATAACGGCCAAGAATGTTGCCAAGGCTTTTGATTAGATCTAAAAAGCCTTTTGCCCACCAAGGAAACACAGATAAACTGTTTTGAGATTTGCTCCTTGGGGAAAGCTTGCTATGTAAGGAGGTGGAGTTAAGCAGCCCTACGGGGCAACTCTTGAGTAATATATTTGTCTTCGGTCCTTCTATTTGGCCTTCCTTCCTCCCTCTCTTCCTCCTTTTCTCATTTTTGTTTCCTTCCCCTCCCTCTCTCCTTCCTTCCTTCTTTCCTTCCTTCCTCCCTCCCTCCCCCATTTTCATTTCCTTCCCTTCCCTTTCTCCTTCCTTCCCTCCTTCCTCCCTTCCCTTCCCTCCCTCCCTCCTTTCCTCCCTCCCCTTTCAATTTTTCATCTCTCTTTCCTCCCCTCACTCCCTGCTTCTCATCTCTCCTTCCTTCCTTCCTTCCTTCCTTCCTTCCTTCCTTCCTTCCTTCCTTCCTTCCTTCCTTCCTTCCTTCCTTCCTTCCTTCCTTCCTTCCTTCCTTCCTTCCTTTGATAGGGAGGCTGCTTAGAACCGCAACAACAAATTTACCACCTTGCAAATCCTCTGTGGAGATTCACTGGAGTAGAGCAGAATCATTGCCAGTTTGCATGTTTGCAAACCTTCCTTCTCACCTTACAGGCTGTTCTACATATGCAACATTTTACATTTATCCTGGGAATAACCTAAAAAGATGTGTCGAGTGTGTGTGTGTGTGTGTGTGTGTGTGTGTCGGGGAGGTTATGTGCATGCAGCAAAAATGTCCTATAAGCTGTGTGTAAGTAGTCCTTGAATTATGACCACAATTGTGCCCAGAACCTCCATCACTAAGTAATACAGTAGAATTTCACCTGATTTTACTACCTCTTTTGCTGTGCCTGTTAAGTAAATCATTGCTTAACATCAAGCCAAAATGGCTTCCCCCGTTGACTTGTTGGAATCCCCTTGGAAAGTCATTTTTTTAAGCACCATTGTAACTTCAAATGGTTGCTAAATGATCTTTACAAGTCAGGGATTACTTGCATTAAGGTTGAGGGATGGCCTACAGAAGATTAATGTCCTCCTTTAGCTGTGGGACTGCTAATTTTCTGAACCTTTCATTTAAAGAGAGGAGTGTAGGACATAAAAAGTGAATCATCTCATAGAATAGGGACCTTTGAGGTCTTCTAGTCCAATCCCCTGCTCAGTCAGGAAACCCTACACCATTTCAGACAAACGGTTATCCAATCTCTTTTTGAAAACTTCCAGTGTTGGAGCATTCACAACTTCTGGAGGCAAGTTGTTCCACTGATTAATTGTTCGAACAGTCAGGAAATTCCTCCTTAGTTCTAGGTTGCTTCTCTCCTTGATTAGTTTCCACCCATGGCTTCTTGTCCTGCCTTCAGGTGCTTTGGAAAATAATTTGACCCCCTCATCTTTGTGGAAGCTCCTGAGATATTGGAAAACTGCTATCATGTCTCCCCTGATTCTTCTTTTCACCAGACTAGACATACCCAATTTCAGCAACCGTTCTTCATATGTTTTAGTCTCCAGTCCTCTAACCATCTTTGTTGCTCTTCTCTGCACTCTTTTCGGAGTCAATGCTTCCACTAGACGAGAGAAGTCAATATCCAGAGCAGAGATGTCCAACCTTAGCGACTTTCAGACTTGTGGACTTCGACCCCCTGAATTCCTCAGTCAGCCATGGGGAATTCTGGGAGTTGAAGACCACAAGTTTTCAAATCTCCAAGGTTGGATATTCCTGGACCAGGGTGAATGTGTGTCTAGGAAGGGCTGAATCTTTTCAATTCATCCTTGGCACGAGAACTAAGAAACCTATTTTGTTAATCGGTCCAATCTCAAGACCTCTGGTGGTAGGATCTCATCCTTGGTCCAGATGGGAACGACAGAATGGGGACATCAAAGCAACATCTAAAATACGTACGTACTTCCTCCCACTTCCCACACCAGGGAACACCTGCTGTACAAAACGCGCACACCCTCCTCCCTTCACCGCACCGTCATGTGCGAACCAAGCTGCTAATGAGCTCAGACACATGGAGACACTCAAATTAACATGGTTGAACTGAGGCAGCCTTGCCCAGTTATGGAGCCTCCCAGATTTTTTTCATGTTGGGAGGAGGGGCGATGAATTCTTGAACCCAACACTATTTTTTTTCTTTTCAATTAACAAGGCCAAATGGGAGCCATTCGCTCGGGATGACTTTTTCAAAGAGTCAGAATGCCTTAAATATTTCATAGAAAGTAATTCCCCACCCCTGTCAGAAAGCTTTCCTTTCCTTTCCTTTTTAAGAAGGACATCTCCTTCCCACCCCTTTTGTTCATGTCAGGATGTAATTAAGCATGAAAGATCGGAGTGCATAACAAAAAGACTCAACAACCCCTCGACTTTGCTGGCTTCCTTCAACCAACCACCTCTCTCTCCTCATTTAACATTAACACACTATCCTTGGGTGAACACAGAGCTGTCAAGATGGGATCTCATGCCCCACTTGGTCACAGAGAGAAGTGGGGGCGGGAAAGAAGAAGCCATTTCAGATTACATCCAGTGTTGTAGACCGTGAACCTTGGAGAACCACAGAAGAGATAGGTACAGAATAACAGAGTTGGTAGGGACTTTGAAGGTCTTCTAGTCCAACCCTCTGCTTGACCAGGAGATCCTATTTCTTTCTGGACAAAGGGTTGTCCAACCTCTTCTTGAAAAACCTCCAGTGTTGGAGCATCCATAGCTTCTGGAGGCAAGCTGTTCCCTGATTTAATTATTCTCCCTATCCGGAAATTTCTCCTCTCTATCTCATCTATCTATCTATATCTCATCTATCATCTATCTATCTATCTATCATCTATCTATCATCTATCTATCATCTGTCTCTGTCTGTCTGTCTGTCTGTCTGTCTGTCTGTCTATCTATCTATCTATCTATCTATCTATCTATCTATCTATCTATCTATCTATCTATCTATCATCTATTTATGTATATCTATCTATCTATCTATCTATCTATCTATCTATCTATCTATCTATCTATCTATCTATCTATCTATCTATCTATCTATCTATCTATCTATCTATCCAATCTATCTATCCATCTATCTAATCTAATCTAATCTAATCTAATCTAATTAATCTCTAACATCTATTTATCTATCACCTATCTACCCACCTCTCCTTCTCCTATAATCTCCTAGAAATCTCTATCAGAGCCACATTGAGTGATCATGTAGCATCAGTCCGTCCAATTTTACTTCCCACGAAATCCCTTCTTTCAATTTTGCTGCCAAAGGAGACAATTACCCTTTTAGGTTGGCAGCAGATACTTCTAAGACAATTGTCAGGCTATAGGCAGTTTCTGGGACTAGATGGAGAATTCTGTCTCCCATTGATTTCTCTCTTCTTTCTCACTTGCAGAGTGTTCCGAAAATGAAGTTATTGGCGGATGTAATGTTTTCTCTACCTGACAATTTATGCTGTTGGTTCTCAGGAAAGTGCTGACCTCTGCATTGACAGACCATCCCTGGATAGACATGTTTCTATAAATAAACCTGCTTTCTTTTCCTCTGACCGAAGGGATAAAGCTTTCGATTATTTTGACTTGCATAGCTCGTTCTCTCTTCCAGCCTTCTCTTATTGGTTGGGTTAAAACTACACGAAACCCTCCCCCGATTTAGATCTGGCATCCATCTTATTTCGTCTTCGGTTTCAGCAATGGGAAACCTGCCTCTAAAACAGTCGAAGCTGGTATGACAATCATCACAGATGTTTGCACAATGCAGTAAATCAGCCATGGCGAAATGAGTGCCTTTAGGATTACAGCTTCCAGAATTTCACAGCCAACAAGCCTGAGACATTTCAAGGGGGACCCGATTGCAGCAAGCAACACGACATTGTGGTTTGATTAACTATAGCTTATACCATTCAACTCCTGTTCACCCGACCGTCAGAGGGTCATTTCCCCCCATGGCAATCCTAAACAGATCTGGCTAAGATATTGCACGAACGAGGCCATTTTCTCAACTTTTACTTCCTGTCCTGTTTTCTTTTTTCTCCAAGTAGGAGGTGAATGTATTTACATGATTGTGTTAAGCTCAAACGTCCACTAATTTGAAGGACCATTGACTTAATTTTGCTAAGTCTGATTTTGGAAAACCATATAGGAAAGCCTTGAAGGAGCCCTAGTTGTGAAATGAAATCTCTTCAGATGTGGTTCTTAAACCCACTGAATGGATCAGTGAATTCCATACCAAGAGTTTGAAGGTATCATGGAGAGCATTTAATCCAGTGTCCTGCCCAGGACACGAATCTACCACTACAGCTGTAGAAGAAGAGCAAGCAGAGTTGGTGGTTGGAGTTAAGGGTGTCATCAGCTTAGAGTTGTTGCGTTCCCACAAATCCAACCCCTCCTGATTTCTGCTGACCCTTATCTGGTGCCAATTTAGTGCTGACCATTAGTTGACTAGATTCTTGTGCATGAGAAATCAACCAGCTTAATTAGAGCTCAGCTAAGAATCCTGATACTTTGCACCTGATGCGTACAGTTGCATTCAGGGGTGGGATTCTCCCAGTTCACACCTATTCGCTAGAACCAGTTGTTAACATTCTAAGCAGTTTGGATAACCGGCTGTTAGAAGAAATTACTGGCCTAATCCTGTAAGGAAGGCAGGAAGGAAACATTCTGGTGTTGCTTACAGAAACTGCCTCTCCATTAACCCTTATTACATTCTTGGCAGGACTAGACTTCCTGTCTCAGGAACTTCTCTGGAGTTTTTTCCCCCTCCTTTGCTGGTACTTCTCTTGTGTGGAGTGACCATTGAAAAAAGTGACTTATGACCGTTTTTCACACTTACGACTGTTGCAGCATCCCCACAGTCACGAGAGGCCAGGCGAGGAGATGCGTGCCTTGATGTGAGTGATATTGAGTTGGCCATCCCCAGCCATTAATATGACCACCAAGCCATGTCCACCCAGTCACATGACCACCAAGCCATGCCCACCACCTAAGCCACGCCCACAGAACCGGTTGTTAAAAAAATTGAATCCCACCCCTGGTTGCATTCTATAGTGCAATGGCTTCCTTAAAGCCCACCCCAACCCCCAGCCAGAGAAAGGAAATCATCCTGATAAGTTTTTTTTTCCCCATTAAGAAACTAAATTTTGTTCTGCACTGAAACCTCTCTCTGTTCCCTCCAGAGAGCTGTCAAGCTGGGAAATTGCCGGAGAACAGCCAGCTCTGATGTTTGCTGTCTCACACACTGCCTTATCAAACTGACAGTTCACAAATTTTAATCTAGGATTCTGTACATACAGTACAAGCTGAGACCTGCTCCTGTCTCTTCAGAGTGTCCTGGAGAAAGAGAGAGAGAGAGGAGAGGGAGCAGGCTGGAAAAAAGGGCCCAATGATTGTCACAGAGCAAGAAGGATGAAATGCAAGAGAAGACACTAGAAAAATCTGCAGCCGGACACATCCAAGCTCGTCAAATCTACCCTCTGAATGCTGCACCTTTTCATCAAATTTTTTTGTTGAAAATTTCTCCTTCAAAAAAAATATCAGCCAACAGTTTTAAGATCTAACCTCTAGGGCAGTGTTTCTCAATGGGGCAACTTTAAGATAGGTGAACTTCAACTGTGAGAGGAAGACGTTTTCCACAAGTACAACATTTTAGATAAAGAAATATGGCACTTTGGAATGAGTAGAAGGCCATCAAGTTATTTTCCATGCTGAGCAGAAGAGTCTAAATTCAAGTGACCTCCAAGTCAACTGTATCAACGAACACCCATGGATAGATGCTCCAATGTGCAATAGAAAATTCCCACTTGGCCAAACCTTGGGTGGTCTATTTTCATTGTTCAGATATCCACCACAGATTTCATGCTGTTACTGGAAGAATATAGGCAAGCTCATACTCTGAACTTCAACCATAACAAATGTATTCAATTTCTTAGGAGATTTCTCACTCACCTAAGCAAGTGTAGGACGACCAGTTTCCAGAGATGCAGTGCTGATGTTCCCCTTACTGGTCCAATCATGCACTGAAAAGAAAAAGAAGAAGATATTTTGAGACCGGCTGCCTCACAGAGGAATTATATCCTTCAGGAGTGACTTTGGACCCATCAGTCATTCAGGCCAAGCCATCTTCTAAGATTCTGGTTGTGGAGCTTCTGTAGGAATAACTGTTCAGTTATACTGTATCACCTTGGTTGTCCAGAGAAAAAAGCAAGCTATCAATAAAATGTATGGAATAAATCTGGTGATGTAATGGTCTGCAAGAATGACCTTGGGAGGCAGGAACGGAGAGAGATGAAAACAAGACAACTGGCACTGAAAAAATGTCACAGACCACAGAAAGGGGAATGGTGGGGGAAACATTTCAGAGACCCTCCCCAGTTTTCTGAAGAGTAAAGGGGAAGAGGTAAGAAATATTTTCAAACTTCAAAAATTATGTTAATGTAACCTTACAATAGGGATAGAGTTAGTAGAGTAGAGTAGAGTAGAGTAGAGTAGAGTAGAGTAGAGTAGAGTAGAGTTATGTAGGAGAAAGAGAGGCAGAGTAAGGCAGAGTCAAGAGAGGAAGCAACCTAGAATCATTACATTCCCACAAGTGATCCAAGTCCAACACCTCTTTAATTTTGTTAACTCTTATTTAGCATCAATTTAGTGTTGGCCATTAGTCGATTCTTGTAAATAACCATGAGCAACAAATCAGCTTAATTAGAACATTGTGTGGTTTTGCTTCTCATGCCTGACATGTTAATGCACATAGTTGTGCTTCTTATATTTGGTGGGGCTAGCAGGTAAGCAAGCAGGTGACCAGGATTACGACTTGGCATAGAACAAACAGACATTGAAAACTATAGCAAAGTTTTAGCCTTTGCTAATTCCTATACAAGAATCGGCCAGCAGGGCATCTGCTGCCAGGTTTGAATCAGCTTCAATTGTCACACTGATGACAAGAATAATTGAATACCTCTAGCGCAAGGCTATTAAGCCAACATCAACCAATGCTTTATATAATCCTATATAAAAGGATGCAGAAGGGAAGAGAACAGTTGAGGAGGAATATAATTGGAAACACAGCTTGAGAAAACCTTGCTGGCACGTGGAAGAAACATACCAGCTTTAGTTCTCAGACAGATGGCATCAGCCTGGAGATTTCATACACAGGTGACAAAAAGTTCCAGGCCTAGCAACTCACATTTTCATTGGCATATTTCAGTTTTGGGCAGAGGGCCAAGCAAGCTTTTCAAAAGATCGTCCAAGCCTAGATCTATCATGACAAGGGGTGAAATAGAATCATGATTGTCTAGATTCCATGGTTACACTTGGAGTGGTGCTTCTCAACCTTGATCCTTTCAAAGGCCTTCAACTCCCAGAATTCCCCAGCCGGCATGGGATCATCTCATCCCTTGACATGGATCAAGTCACCAAGTCACAAAAACTGGAGAAACGATAATCAGATCAATGAACACGATTCCAGTCTTTGGCCACCCAGAATGATTTCACAGAAACTATTTTTTTTCCTTGAAAGGGTACCTCGGAAGACACAGATATTTCTCACAGCTGAAGGAGAATTGGTAGGGAAAATAAGGCGGATAATTTTTCTCCTGCCAAGCCTGGGTTTGCTTCCTATGCCCCCTGAGCACAAAGACATGGGTCAATTTTCAAAGTTCTCCAGAAGGTTCTTCAGAAGTTGGAAGTTAGGAACTCTGCCCTGTAGAATCTTCTCCTAGCTGTGCATCAAATGACTACCACTTCATTCCATCTCAATCCCATTCACAAAGTTTGAATGTCTGAAATCAACGTTGGCTTGGTGTAGCACCAACCCTTTCTGGATGCTGTTTTCCTTGCTTGAATTGGCAGGAAAGTGACAGCCTCAAGCCAACTCTTGTCTTCCAGTCAGCTTTCCACATGCGGGTAAAAGGACACTTAACTCCCAGCAATCTTTTCCCAAGAAAAGCACTTAATGCAGTATCATTAAGTCATTGCTTCCCTTTCTTTTCCGATAAACCAGAAAGACGGAGATGAATTCCTGCTTACAGTGATAGGTGTGTTCTCCTGCCCTCTAATCTCATTCCCATTCAACAGTTGCAGCCTGCTTCACAATGCATTAATGAATGGAGTTTCATAGCCCAGATGCAGAGCTGAAATGAAGCAAGCCAGCAACACATCTCAAGACATGCCAAAGTTGGTCTGAACAGAACTGAACAGAAGGGACATCTCCATAACTACTTCCCATGCATACATATCAGGAAGGCCTTAAGAGGTCAGTGAATTAAGCTTGGTTCTGGGTAACTGCCTGAAATCCATATGGAAGTGGTTGGCCATGGTCTTCAAAAAAACATCCCGTGATGCTTCTCAATGTTGTAGTCCACCCCATTGGCCTGGGATTCTCAGGGGATGTCCCATTTATGGACTGATTTGATCCAGTCCTCTTTAACTTCAGACATCAGCCATGGTCAGCTGAAGATTTAAAGAGGAATCTAATCATGAATAAATCCTTTCCTCGAGAGAAGTCTAGAATCCCTTGAGATGAATCAAGTCATAAAGTCACAAAGATTGGAGAAACGGCCATCAGATCATTTCAGATTCAAGGGAGTCTCTACCATCTACATTCCCTAGGGGAAAACAATGGTTTAAGATTCAGAGGGGACTTTCCTATACCTCAAGAAGATTCTTCAGGAATATTTTTCTCAAGACCTCCCAAGATTGGGGAATCTCTGGTCCTCTTCAAGGTCGCCAGGAATAGAGAACTTGTTCCTCATGGTCATTATTTCCTTAAAACCCACATCTTCAACAGGTTGGGTTTCATTACACATCCACCCATCACCTTACAAGAGCTTAGATTCATAGGCAAAAATAGTAAAAATAAATAGTGTGTCCATTTTAACACTAAAAGTCTTAATTTTGTAATCCTCGCAGTATTTAAGTGATATCATACAACCAAGGTGTTTGCACCACCTTGTGTCCAGCTGCCCAGGAAGACTGGAAGATCAATCCTGGAGGGAAGAGGGACATCTTCTCTTATCCCACTGTCTCCTCCCTTCCCACTCAGGATATGTGAGGATTTACAAAACGAGAGCCACAGAAGGACAAAAATAAAAATAAACTATGGTGGTTTGTTTCTTTATAAAACCACTGAAGATCATTTATTTATAGCTTCTCAACACCTTAGAGGCTTTCTCTCCTGGGTGTTTTATCCCAAGGTACACAACATGATGTGCAATCATTTGGAGTTTTGTCAGGCTGTGTGTGGGTTTGCAGAATAGAGGACACACACACTTTCTTTCTCTTCCTGACATATGTCCTCTTTTTCACATACCACTAATTTTGTCTCCCTGGGGGAGGGACCCAGTTTAGCAGCTGGTTTGGGGGTTGTGTATCCTTCCTTATGGAGGACTCCTCTTCCAGATCCAAAGGGTGGAAGCATTAGAATGAGTGGAGGGACAGCGTTTTTTTTGGAGGGTGGTGGTGGAAATGAATTATCCCAGGCAGAAGAACAGATCAAAATCCTCTTTCTGAATGTCAACTTTCCACTTAGTCTCTGATGGCAGAGAATTGAGCAACCCCCTCTCAAACTTCCCAATCCACTTACAGCTGAAATATTCTTGTAAGGTGGTGGAGAAAAGATAACAAGAGATCCTTCCTTCCTTCCTTCCTTCCTTCCTTCCTTCCTTCCTTCCTTCCTTCCTTCCTTCCTTCCTTCCTTCCTTCCTTCCTTCCTTCCTTCCTTCCTTCCTTCCTTCCTGGAAGTTTTATTTGGCTTTGCAATGTGCCATTTTTAAGAAGCCTGGTGGGAGTTATATAATCATTTGCAGAATATTATAATCATTTGTCTACGGGAAGAGTCAAGGTGGGTACAAGGATGAGCAATTTGTTGTCGTCAAAGGTCCATGGCATGAGGCCAAATGGTAAAGAGGGCTAGGGAGGGTTGAATAGGTCTGCAGGAAACCATCTGGTAATGTTATGATAACACTGGAGCATCTGGCCAAAGCTGTCGGCCTGGTTTTGGCTTTGAAGTGGGACTAACTTTGGGGATTTCATTTGGAAACTCACACCTACCTTGACCCTTGGACATGTGGGGATGTCAGACTACGCACTTGGAGGCATTGATAGTCTACCATCTATGGATTGTCCACTTGCTACCTGGCCACTGATCTTCACCATAGTATTGTCCCTACTTGTGGAACCACCACAGGTCCATCACCTGGAAGCCATCCCTGGGAGTTTACAAGAAAAGATTGAAAAGCTATTTGTCCAGGAGGGAATGAAGATCCCTGCAGCAGGTTGGACTAGACGACCTCCAAAGCCCCTTTCAGTACTAGGATATTACATTTCTTTAAGCAGCTAGAACTCCTGTTCTATAGAGATAAATGAAACCATCACAGATTCTCTTGCGTTCTCTTTTTTCTCACCTTTATATGTGCTCTGACTCATTTCCACATCCATTTTTGGTGACTGTTCTCTCTTTTTTTAGAAAGGGAGCACAAAAGTTAAGATGTTGTTCCATTTTCCCCAATGGACACATTATGGGGCTTTCTTTGTCCTAATGTCACCATCTTTCATGTATTTTTTCCTAATATCCACCTTTTAAAAGCTATTCTCGCCAGCACACTGTGTTTTAGTCTGCCTTTCCCTTAGCATATGGGTCTTTAAAAAAATCAGTAAGGCTGTAAGTCGATGAAAATAAGAAGTTCAGAAAAAGAGCACATAACAAATTGGTACATTTTTAGAGAGGACAACTGGGGTACATTTGGATCGAGTTGTAATTTCTCATCCAGCTTTATTTTCCAGGCTTTTACAGCAGTCAATCGTTTCGTTTCTATCATTTTTAAAGCCGGCAAAAGCATTTCTGAGTTCATTACCTTTTTCCAAGTCAATCTAAATAACAACTGAATCCCTAGGTAGTTCCTAACTGTCTCCTTTCTCTTCTTCTGAGTCTCTTGCAATCGCCCTGGATGGAACAATTTCCCAGCCTGAAGGCAGAAAAGCTTCTAACCTCCTATGATTAGAAACTTCATCCAAAGAAACTTGTAAGACATTCCAAAGTGCTCTAGAAGAATGTCTCTGAACCTTGACCACTTGAAGATGGGTGGACTTCAACTCCCAGTATTCTACAGCCAACCGTGCTAAAGTCCACTCATTGTCAACGTCTATGGAAATTCTCAGTCATCCAGGTCATGGTCAAAGGTGTTTTTTAAAGAGGCAACTGGACTTTCTTTGTTTTTCCTTGAAGATGTTTCACTTCTCAACTGAGAAGCTTCTTCAGCTCTGAAGAAGCTTCTTGGCTGAGAAGACTGAAAGATTGAAGGACTTAGTTGAGAATACTGAAACTGAAGAAGATTCTTAGTTGAGAAGCAAAACGTCTTCAAGGAAAAACAAAGGAAGTCCAGTTGCCTCTTGAAAAAGCACCTTTGGGGCAACCATGACCTGGATGACTGAGAATGTCCATAGATGTTGAAAATGAGTGGACTATAACTCTCAGAATTGCCTGGGGAATTCTGGGAGTTGAAGTCCACACAAGTGGCCAAGGTTGAGACTGTTCTAGAGAATGAAGAGGGAAAAAAAAAAAACAGAACCATGTTCAGCAGGAATGTCAATTGCTAGGGAAATTGGGAGACAGATTTGGCTTTGGCTTTGGCATCTGGTTCTTTGTGTTTAGCTGCTCTGACAATCCATCTGATGGAGAGAAGTAGGACAGCAACATTTTACATCCATCATCTTGCAAGAGTCATGATTGGCATCCCTGGATGACATTCTTCATCCGAGAAATGAATCCTGGCATTCCAGAGATTTGACAAGGGAGGCCTGTCAAGCTTAAGTGTTCTTCAGCAAGAGGGGCGCATGAAGAAAGCAACTACTCGTAAGTGATGAGGCTTTCTCTCTGGAGCTACATTTGCGCCAGCTCCTTCACAGTCTGGAGGATTCTCCAATCTCACCCCATGAACATCTTTTGAATGAAACCAATGAGGACTCTGTGATAGAGACACCAGTTCTAGGGAAAACCCACCCACTCATTAGATGGCAGAGGGGAGTCTGGGTTTTTTTTTGGCATCACTTTGCTGCTGGGATGGCAGCTGGGAGACTTTGGGACAAAGGCAGTGGCAGCCAAAAAGCCCAAAGGAGTATCTTTTTAGTTGACATTGGCAGCCCAAAGTTGTTGGAGCGCAAGAATATTACTGGAGAGCATGATTGATGACTCTTGGCTATGGATGTGTCCCATTGGAGAATATACATGCAGGGGGCGGGGGGAAGATTACAGAGGAATTATTGAGTCTGTCATCTGCACCTCTATAACTGTCTGGTTTGGTTCTGCAACCCAACAGGACAGACACAGACTCCAGAGAGTAATTAGGACTGCAAAACAAACAATGGCTACCAACCTGCCTTCCATGGAGGACCTGTATCCTGCACGAGTCAAAAAAAGGGCTGTGAGAATATCTACAGACCCCTCACATCCCGGACATAAACTGTTTCAACTCCTTCCCTCAAAACAACACTATAGAGCCCTGCGCACCAGAACAACTAGACACAAGGACAGTTTTTCCCCGAATGCTATCACTCTGCTAAACAAATAATTCCCTCAACACTGTCCAACTATTTACAAAGTCTGATTACTATTACTATTAATCTTCTCATCACTCCTTATCACCCATCCCCTCCCACTTGTGACTGTATGACTGCAACTTTGTCGCTTGTATCCTTACGATTTATATTGTTTCCTAGTATGATCTGATTGCTTATCTGTACCCTATGACTATCATTAAGTGTTGTACCTGATGATTCTTGACTCTTGATGAATGTATCTTTTCTTTTATGTACACTGAAAGCATTTGCACCAAGACAAATTCCTTGTGTGTCCAATCACACTTGGCCAATAAAGAATTTTAATTCTAATGAGATGAGGGGAAGGGAGGGGAGAGGAGAGGAGAAGAGAAGATAAATAAAATAAATAAAAATAAAGTAAAGTAAAATAAAATAAAATAAAAATGAAGTAAAATAAAATAAACCAGCTTGATGAAAAGCAAACTCACAAATCCTCTTATATTAGAAGAACATCAGCAGAAAACCAACTATGCTATTTTTTTGGGTGGGGGATGTTATTTGCAATTTACAAGCAATCGGGGATCCAGTATGGATCATTGGGTGACCTCTTGTGCCTTTATTGCTGAACTCACTCATCAAGGACTACTCTAAATATTTCTGGCAAAGAAGAGGAGAGGTTTATGATAAAAGCTTTTGCCTTGATGTTGTTATCAGGAAGTGACAAGATAAAAACCCTGGTTAAAAGTATGAGAAACAGCCCCAACTGAAAGTTAAACATGCATAAAGCACCTGATCCCAGACTGAATGGCTGTTAATATTTTATAACAGAGCTGAGCCATAAGAGGTAATGAATTAATGCTTATATACTAGGAATCAGCCCAAACTCCTGGAAAAGAAACAGTATCCTAGCGACAGCTGAAGCAAATGAAGATCCCTCCACTGTCTTTTTATACGGGGCCCTGTAAGATTACCAAATACTTGTAAAATATTTACTACCAATATTACTACCAAAAAATATTTACTACTTTATGACTGTAAGCTGCCCAGAGTTACCTTTTGGTAAGATGGGCAGCCAATAAATTTTATAAACAAACAAACAAACAAACAAACAAATGCAATCTTAATGCTGACTCTCTCCAGCCACCAGGAAGCTGAGTAATATTATACAGTGGAAGAGAATATCCATAGCTCAGGGTTGCACTGTGGGTTTCTCTGATGATGTTATCTAGTTGGGTAATGAACCATCTGCAAAAAAACAACTGAAACTTAAGCTCGGGAAGCACCACACTATTATTCTTATTTGGCATGGATTTAAGTGTTAAGCGTATTAAGAATCATCAAAAAATTTGTATGAATTTATCTATATTTGCGGATGTGTGTGTACGTATCTATATCTCTACGAAAAATCCATCTATGAGATTGCTAAGCGTCAAGTCCTGCTTGATGGCGCATAATCCATCAATTCTGGGATATATAAATTTTACAAAGGTTATCTAAGTATAGCAATAGCATAATTTAAAATGAGATCTGCTGTTGTATCTTTAAAGAACAACTTCTTAAGTATTTGAAACTTTTTAAAGAAGCATTTGCCAATCTCTGGAGATTGGGCTCCAAGCTACATCAGATGGTAGGATGGATTCAAAGAACTGCATAAAATTATCCATTGCAATGTCCTACCCATCAATGACTACTTCAGCTTCCACCTCAACAATACATGAGCACACAATAGGTATAAACTCAGGGTAAACCACATAAAACTTGACTGCAGGAAATACGACTTCAGCAACAGAGTGGTCAACGTCTGGAATACACTACCTGACTCTGTGGTTTCTTCCCAAAACCCCAAACACTTTAACCTCAGACTGTCTACTGTTGATCTCACCTCATTCCTAAGAGGTCTTTAAGGGGCGTGCATAAGCGCACCAGCATGTCTACCATCCCTGTCTTAATGTTCCTTTTTATTTGTCTCTATTTCATGTATTAATAATCATGTTCATACTTATATTTATTATCAAATACATGCTTGACAAAATAAATAAATAGAATGAAATGAAATAAACAAGACAGGAGAAAACCATGTTTGGTATAAGGTGCTCTCCTGCCCAAATTCACGATTAGGTCACAAGAAGGGAACCAACATATATGTCCATATGCATATATGCATATATTTCCTTCTAGTCTTATCTCTGCTACCTCTTGGCTCCTGAGATGTTTAATTAGTGAAGAACCATGATTGTCTAATGCAGACAACCCTCCCGCATTGAGTTCCTGTGGTAGGAAGCAAAGTTTTGGCAAGGTTGAAAAAGCCGCAAGCAAGAATTTCCTGGGCTCAACCAGGGAAAAGACAATGAGCAAAGGTGGAGCCAAAGAATTGCTCCCTCCACAATGCCCCTCCCCAGTTCTGCCATTGTTTTAATGTTAATTAATGAATGGAAGAGCTAATTGTTGCATGAAACTCCTCATTACTTGAGGAGAATTCCCATCAAGACAATTTAATTACTGTGCAGTTTGGGCTGCTCCCACTTGTCTCATTAGATCAAGATTGGGATGAATGGGGGCAATGAGGAGGCAGAGAAAATAGTGACGGGAAAAGAAGAAGGAAGTATGATGGATGGAAGGTTACAGCAAAAAGCTCAGGTTGGTGGAATTGGAGAAAGGGAGGTGAAGAGGAAAACACTTCTGGGAAGCCAAGCAATAAATGATCTGCTTGATTAAAGCTCAACTCTTCTAAACTTCACCACTATTTCATGAATTTACTTTTGCTCCCCAGGTTGACAAATTATGGCATCCATTGGTTGTCATTAAAAAAAAAGAATCAATGCATGTTTTTAGTAGACATTAGGGGGTATTCATGGTTAGGGTGAGTGCGATCACCAAGCCAATCATGGCTGATCTCAAAAAAACAATGCAGGGTGAGACTGGGTCAGTACTTGAATGAGAGACCATAGAATCATAGGGCTGAGAAGGACCTTGGAGGTCTTCAACTCCAATTCCCATCCCTAGACAGGAATCTTTATACCATCCCAGATAAAATTTGTCCCATCTTTTCTTGAAAACCTCCAGGGATGGAACACCCACAACTCTGGGAGGCAAGTTGACCCATTGTTCCACTAGATCACCTGACCAATGGAAGACTAGTGGAAGACTAGAAGCTCAGCTGAGAAGCCAAACACAGCTATAACATGTCTTACATTAGAAGACTTGGATATGGCTTCGAAGAAAACCATGCAGGTGTGTTCCTGAAATCACCAGAAGCTCAGGTTGACTTGAGGGAAACTCTCTGTACTTCTTTCCCTGAGGTCCATACCCCTGGCCTGACTTGGATGTGGTGCGGTCCAAAGAACTGATGCAATAGCTTTCGTGCTCTCCACTCTCACTTCCCTTTGGACAGGAGAAGAGTTTACAAAGAGAACAAGTCTGATGAAGGGATGGAACGCACCAGGCTAGGAACTGGGAGACTTGCGATCTGGATCAGCTAGGTCAGGGGTCTCCAAACTTGGCGACTTTAAGAGTTGTGGACTTCACCTCCCAAAATTCCCCAACCAGCCATGCTTAAGTTTGGAGATCCCTGATCTAGGGCTATTCCTTCTCTCTCAGCCCTAGGAAGAAGACAAGGGCCAATCACTTCCAAAAATCTTGCCAAGAAATCTGCAGAGGGTTATCCAGAGAGTCAAAGAGTCAAGACTGATTTGAAAGCACATCTCACAGCTCCATGCCATCTTCAAAAGTGTCCCTCCTTTCTTCCAAATCCATCTCAGAATTACTGAAGCATTTTCCTCTCTCCTTGAGCTTCCAAATCAATTTGGCTTCCTCCTGACCATTCTTCACGCATCTGCACGCACACACACACACACACACACACACACACTATCTTTCCTCTCCCCACTCCACCCCATGCACGAAGTTTTGGGCTGGGGAAAACAGAGCCTTAATCTCCTCTGTGCAATCTCACTTTGTGCTGACAGCCAGGGCTGCTCTCGATGGATAAAAGGCTCCCTTGGATAAAGCCAAGCGGGACTCACAATGGGGTGTGATTCTGGTTACAAAGGCTTGCAGGAATTAGGCTGGGAGAAATCTCCACAGGCAGAGCGAAAGCGGGCAGCTCTTTTCAAAGAAGAAGAAACCGTGGCAAAATAGCTTGTTCTGTTTAGCCCCAGGATGCCTCGGAATCCACAATCTGGCATTTCGGCCTCACAACAGACAGTAAGAACTTCATGGCCAGTGAACACGGTTCTATTATTACTATTATTTTAAAATTCAGTTTATATGCTTACATCCTGAGTAAGGATGTTCAAAGCCACTTACAACAGGAAGAAAGAAAGAAAGAAAGAAAAAAGCCAGGGAAATGTGTGGTGTCCGTATTGTTTCTTTGAAACATCTGGCAGATTTTACAATCAAGCATTTAGGTGCGGAGAGCCAGTTTGGTATAAGGATAAAAGCAGCAGGCTAGAAATGGGAAGACTGGGAGTTCTAGTTCTGTAGGCCTGAAGGAGGCTGGGTGACTTTAGGCCAGGGGTTGGCTGCTGGGGGTTTGGGAGAGGCCCCAAGCTAAGATTCTGTGTAGTTCGGGGAACCCCCGAATCCCACTCCTGGCTTTCACCCTCCCGGAGGCTCGAGGAAAGCGTCCGTAGGGAAAAAACACCTCCCTGTGGTGCAGGAGGCCGACTAGGCCACGCCCACCATGCCAACCCCACCCAGCCACCAGGCAGAGAACCCTTTGCTAAAATGTTTGAAGGCCACCCCTGCTTTGGGCTACGAAATGTTACACGGCGCAAAGAAAGATAGTGAGCATGGGTGCTTTGTCACGAGTCAAATCATGCTGACCAAATGCAAGAACTTATTCCAAAACTAATATGTTTGAGCGGCACATAAAGTGATTGCCTACCTTTCTCAATGGTTCCTCACTCCTTTTCCATAAATAAAAGGATCTTTTCCATAAATAAAAGGATCTTACTTTTGTGACTCGGATTCTATTTGGGCACGCCACACTGGGCTAATTGTTCTTGTCGTCGTTAACGGTCAACAGTTCTAACTCATTGCGGGGGGGGAAAAAAACCTTTCCCATTTACTAAGGACAGATAGGTGGAGTACCCTCTGGCCCCTGGATCAAGGCTCAATTATGTTCAACTTGTAACTAACATTCTGATAAGCAAGGCAATTCTCGACTAGAACACTGCATCTCTTCTTCACCCATCCCTTTGTCCTTCTCTTTCTGTTCTTATGTGGAGATTGAGCCTTTGCTAAATAAATGTTTCCTTCTCATCAGGTTGCAAAGCAATTAACTTGCAGAGGAAGAATTTGCATAGACTGAAGAGCAAGTCAATTGTTTTGTTAATTCCTTTGCTGGAAAGGAACTTAGAGCCAGAGGTCATCACTGAGCAGGTCTGTTGAATAGGAAGCAGGGAAAAAAAATAAGGTAGCAGGTGATACAAATCAGTTGGAAAAGGGTCTTTGTGGGGGAGGATGCCATTCAAATGGAATCCATTTATGCAAATAAACACATTTTCATTTGGATCACAGAATCCCTCCTCACCTACCCAGTGCAAATTTGCTTTATTCAGACAGTCATAAATCACCCTGGAATACGTCCTTGCATGCTGACGGTATGGTTTCATGATTGGCTCATCGGTATATTTCCTGGTTTGTACTTGGGTGGGAGACAGCCAGACAATTGTAGGAGAGACTACAAATTAAAAATGATAGAAAAAATATTTGTAGCTCTAGATGTTGGTGGTGGTTTTTTCTTTGGGTTTTGTGATGACCCGGGGCATAGCACAAAGGCAACACAGTCAGATAATCAGTAGGAGCCCTTTATTAGCTCCAACTTTGCCCCCAATGTCTTGGTTACCTTTTGGGCTGGAGAAAAACTCTCCCAGGAACAGCCTTTGGCTGCAGAGAATCAAGTCCAAAACATGGTCAACAAAAACTGTAACTATAAGTCCAATCAAGGCACGATGAGGTAATTAGTCTGGCAGGACAAGAGAAAGAATTCCAGACATGAAGGAATGGCAGTAATGCAACCCAGTTGGGAGGATGCCAGGAACACAGATAACCAAAGTCAACACAATATAAACTCACGTTTGTTCCTAGCAGACGCCACACTCAGCTTGCATCTCTTCTAAACTCTCATTCCCAGGTGTGCCTAATGAAGGGAATCAGGGCCCTTTCCTCCCCCTAAGCCATGCAACCCAGGTTGCTCCCTTCTCTGTTCCTCCCTGCGTGCCCTAGGATGAAGAGGGGGTGGGCCTGGGTCTTCCTCTGAACTCCCCCTCCCTTGTTCTACCTCTTCCCTGCTCTGCCCAGTTGGACTTTGCCCTTCCTCGATTTCCTCCATAGCTAACGGAGCCACACTCCCGCTCCCTGTCGTCTGTTCATCTTCCTCCTCAGATTCAGACTCTGACAGGGGCATGATAGGTTTGCTGTTTAGCTTCCAAACCTTTCATCACCAGGCTAGGTGACATCTTCAGTGGGATTTTGGTCTTGTTCTGATTCTCCACCACTTTTATTGCTCTTGTGTAGTCATGTAGTCAGTGAGTTGTGTGACCAGCTGGCCATGCCATGTGACCTGCCTGTGACCTGACAGGACACACGTCATGACAGGTCACCCACAATGACTGATCAGTCCCACGTATCAGGGTTCCAAGTAACATACACATAGAAAACAAAACTCTGAGGCAAGTAGATTCCTCCAAGAATAAGTTTATTGGATATGTCATATTGGCACAGGCTGGTGAAAACCAACTCTGATTATTCCCACAGTTTTCACCTAATTAAAAGTAAACATTTTTCACTTTCTCAAAAACAATCAACCACATGGTCCAATCAGGATACTGCCCAGTTGCTAGGTGACTCCAGTCCCCTCCTTCAGAGCACCTGCAGGAATGTCCTTGGTTCCCAAGAGAAAGTGTATTTTGTTTTGACTGCAAACCCCAACTATCTCTATTCCCCCCACCTTGTCCCTCTTCTCCAGTGTGTCAGTGGTGAAGTCTCAAAATGGCTTCAGTCAGGGCTGACACCATGACCCACCAACCACAGGACCACATGGCAGCAATAAAAGCGGTGAAGAACCAAAACAAGATGCTTCAACCAAAGTCCCACTGAGGATGTCACCTAGCTTGGGGATGAAACATTTGGAAGCTAAACTGCAAGCTCAGAGGACAAACCACCACCCACAGACACTACAAAATTAAGGGGGAAAACAATTACATTGACCTAAGGCAGGCTTCAGTTTCATTCTATCCCCCCAGAAAGTAATGAGCCTTGCCTAGCCATCATATGAAGCCACCTTATTCAGAAAGAGAGATATGGTGGTTTCTTTGTAAGAGGGTCAGATTAACATCCATTGCAAGAGAAGGTCCAAAAAGCCAAGATGGCGTCTGTAACTATGCCATGGAAGTCCTGCCTCTTTTAAACAGCCTGTCCGTGGGGGGAAAAGGGGTGTGGCTTTGGTCAGGCAACTGCTGTGGGCATCTCGACTTTTCAATTCCCTGCAGATGCCCTTGCCTGTTTAATTTCAAACAAAGTATTTCATGTGATGACTTGCCAGACGCAATCTTCTCTGCCTGTTGCATTAAAAATTATATTAAAAAACGAGGAAATCGCTTTTAGAAGCCTTTGGGGACCGTTATTATGGCTGTCTGAGCTCACATCGAATGTCAGGGCTGCGGGTTAGGCCTGCTGTAAAAATCACGATCTTCCATAAAAAAAAATATTGAAAATAAAATTAAAATGCTGTGTATCAGCTGGGATTTTTATTCTCCCTCCTCCTTCCCTCTCGTTTCCCTTTCCCCCGCTCCCCCTTTTGTTTAGATCCCTGCTGAAAATAACTTTAGGGATCATCTGGGGATGTAAGCAGTACACATGTTGCTTTTTTTTTTTTTTTACATTTTTAAGGTTTCTTCTCATTAGATGGGCCAACTAGGCTGATTAACACAAACACACAATAAAGAACAAAACCCCGAAAGACAAGTAAACATTATGTTTGAAAAGGCCTGAGAAGTAGATTAGAAGGATTTTAGCAACCTGTCCACTGAGGTTACTAAGAAAAAAGTGGAAATAATGTCAGGCTTTATTAGATAATCTCCCTTCCAGATGCCATTGACAGCAGCTCCTGTAATTCCCAGCCAGGCTTAAGATCTCCCATTGAGATCCTCCTACAATTATCCAGGGAACAAGTAAGAATTTAATGGGCTTTTATGGGTATTTATCATCATATAAACATTTTATAAAAAAGTAGACATAACTTCCCAGAATCACTGACAGCATATACACTTAATTTAATAATGACCTGAAAATAGAAGTAGAACAATAGTGGAAAAAGAAAGCAAAGATAGTACCAATGGTAATAGGTGCCTTGGGTTCAAAACATCTGGAGCCCTATTTGAATAACACTGGCATTGACAAAATCATCATCAGTCAATGGCAAAAGGCAGCTTTACTTGGAACAGCTTACATCCTGTTGATGATAACTTTTAACAACATCAAGCAACCACATCTGCCTATCCCAGGATCCTTGAGAAGGACTTGGTAGGTGGACAAAAATGCCCAATCCAGTGTAAAATCTGTCTGACTGGGTGACCAAACATAACAACAATCCCAAAACATCTGGAGCACCATTCAAACACTATCGGCATTGACAAAATCCTCGTCAGTCAATTGCAAAAGGCAGCTTGACTTGGAACAGCTTACATCCTACGACAAGACACCTAACATCACCAAATACCTACCTGTCGCAGGTCCTTGGGAAGGATTTGATAGGTGGACAAAAATGCCAATTTTGGTCTAAACATCTGTCTGACTGTGCGACCAACCATAATGCCTTTGTTGGACCCTGCCTAAACCCTGCTAGGAACTGAGCAGTGTCTGCATACAGTATTATAATAAAACAACAGGCGAATAAAGCTATTTAATGCTGTTTAATTTTCAGTCACATGCTCTTTGTATGTGTGTGTGTGTGTGTGAGAGAGAGAGAGAGAGAGAGAGAGAGAGGATTGTCTTAAGCCTAGAAATGTTAGACCTTCTAACCAATTCAGAAGAAAAACATGGAGATTTTCCAATGCATCAAATTCTATGTTGCAAGAGGAACAGAGCAATTTTTGAAACAGAATAACAGAGTTGGAAGGGACCTTGGAGATCTTCTAGTCTAATCCTCTGCTCATGCAGAAGACCCTAGACCATTTCAGGCAAATGGTTTTTCAGACTCTTTTTACAAACCTCCAGCGTTGGAGCAAATCGTTCCCACTGATTCATTGTTCTCGCTGTCAGTAAATTTGTCTGCATTTCTAGGTTGGATCTTTCTGCTTGATTAGAAAACCCAACTTTAGAGAGAAAATCTTCCCACGACCTAGCCTACTTCTTCGTGGATTCAGAATAGAGTCCCTGTAAAATCCACTGATTTACAGCGTGACCCTGGCAGGATTCAAAGTATACAATATCCCAAATAATCTTCGTCAAACAGCCTCGTGTTCGACCGTTTTCTGGGTCCCAATTACAGTCACTTGCCAGAGCCTGACTGGATTCAGTAAAATAATAGATGGTGGGCAACTTTATTTGTGAAGTGTTATAAATCTCACCAAATTCATCATGGTGGATTTACTACAGCCGAGGAAAAAAAAAAATCCTATGGAGAATAGCAAGCATTTCTTGTAGCTGGCAGCTAGATGGAATAAATCTGCCCAGGAGCCGAAATTGTTTAAGCAAAGATCGTTGGCTTTTGAATATTTGGGGAAGGGAAAAAATAAGAAGAGAAAAATGTATCTAGTCAAGGTCAAAGCTGTAATTTCTCCTCTGTTAAAAAAAAGGGAGGAGAACAATTTCACTCTGGGAAATCTAAGCTAAACAGTTTGGAACAAAAATATAAAAGTTAGTGCTAGAGGTAGATCTCTATTTATGACCACTTGCTTAGCAACTGTTTCAAGTTATGACGCACACACAAAAAGCTACTTAGGATCTGTATTTCAAGGTCCACCTCCCTGACTGTGATTTACAACATCTTTGTAAAATGTTGGAAATTGGTGTTGATTTCTGGTTTCTCGCGAAAAATATGCATTGTGGACAAGAGGTTCACTTAACCACAGTGGGTGGGAACTCACTTAATGACTGTTGCAAAAAATGTTGTAAAATCAGACAGTTCATGTGATAACCCTCTAATCCTGACTTGACTTATGACCCTAATTCTGGGCTCAGTAATAGTCATAAGTCTGGTTTGGTTCTGCAACCTAACAGGACAGACAGAGACTTCAGAGGATAATTAGGACTTCAGAAGAAACAATGGCTACCAACCTGCCTTCCATGGAGGACCTGTATATCCTGCACGAGTCAAAAAGGGGGATGTGAAAATATTTACAGACCCCTCACACATCCTGGACATAAACTGTTTCAACTCCTTCCCTCAAAACGATGCTATAGAGCATTGCACACCAGATCTACTAGACACAAGGACAGGTTTTTCCGAACACCATCACTCTGCTAAACAAATAATTCCCTCAACATTGTCCAACTATTTACTAAGTCTGCACTACTATTAATATTAATCTCCTTATCACCCATCCCCTCCCACTTGTGACTGTATGACTGTAACTTAGTCGCTTGAATTCTAACAATTTATATGGACTGTTTCCTAGTATGACTTGATTGCTTATTGTATGCTATGACTATCATTAAGTGTTGTACCTGATGATTCTTGACTCTTGACGAATGGATCTTTTCTTTTATGTACACTGAGAGCATTTGCACCAAGTCAAATTCCTTGTGTGTCCAATCACACTTGGCCAATAAAGAATTCTATTCTATTCTATTCTATTCTATTCTATTCTATTCTATTCTATTCTATTCTATTCTATTCTATTCTATTCTATTCTATTCTATTCTATTCTATTCTATTCTATTCTATTCTATTCTATTCTATTCTATCCTATCCTATCCTATCTTATCCTATGTCAAGGACTACCAGCTTTCCTCAAACAGTCTGCCTATCTTAACTAAAGAGCTTCCATCTAACAGGGTGTTAGATTTACATTTTTGAGATGCACCCATTTCTTAGTGAGTTTGTAAATGAATAAAAATAGTGGAAAGGGGGAAGGCAGAAGATAAACTGCACTCCAGAGGATGATCAAAACAGAGAGAAAGGTGAAGCATTTGCAAGACCAAAGATGGGATCTAGGCTTACTTCTTCATGCAAGGATTGGTCTGCCATTTGAGAAAGTGGACATCTACTACATGATAGTATGGTCAAGTAAGCAAATGGCCTTAGATTAAGCTTTTGATATCTTTCCACTCGTGATACACATTTCTCTCCACGTTTGAGAGCAAAAGGATTGATCACCAAAATTGACTGATGTTTGAAGGACGCAAGAAACCTTTTATCCTCAGAGACATCCCATCTAGGCCCTGGGATCACAAATGTGTGAGCAACACAAGCTCTCAGCCGGTGGGTTCTAATTTGATGATTCTAGATTCCCCTCCCCCTTTCAAAATTCATTTTTTATTCTTTCTCCCCTCCCCCCTTCTCCAACTCCCTGGAATGTTGTTTTCTTTGGCAAAAAAAAGATGCTTCTGTTTTCCTTCCTTATCTGCAGAGCCATGGTCTCTCTCCTTTGGTGATATTTTTGAGGTCATCTTATTGTAGCAAAGTAGCAGAGTCTGATTATTTTACTCATTTCTTTTGGTTACAGGCCCCTGTCCTCTCCGGGTGTCTCTTTTCTCGCCAGAAGGGATTCCTTGGGGATGTGGCTGAGATGTGCAAAGCCACAGAGGCTGCCAAACAGGGAAGATTTGAGATTCACTCGTTCCCTTTGGGTATTCATCACCGAGATAACTGCAGAAAACCCCGTGCATTCAATCTATGAGAGCTTCACTTAACGTTCCTTCCGGCGGGGATTTAAATAACTATTTTCTATAAGAAAATAGAAAAGTTTAAACAACCAGAAGTCTGTCTGAAATCAGTCTGATTTTCTATGTCACTTTAAAAAGACTCCTTTGGATGCTATCGATTTCCCACGCGGGTTTGAAAGTTCCAATTGGATTGAATTGTTTGGCCTGTGGAGATCAATTCAGACATCAGAATAGGATCAAAGGGACTCAGGGAGTCCAATGCTCCTTACTGGATCAGAAATACAGGATTTGGGGAAGGACTCAGCAACAGAAGGGTGCTTTCCATAGTACTATTGGAAGGAAGGAAGGAAGGAAGGAAGGAAGGAAGGAAGGAAGGAAGGAAGGAAGGAAGGAAGGAAGATGGAGGGAAGGAGGGAGGGAGAGAAAGAGGGAGGGAGAGAAAGAGAGAGGGAGGATGGAAGGAAGGAAGGAAGGAGAGGGAGGGAGAAGGAAAAAAGAACAAAGGAAAATGAAGGGAGATAAGGGTACAATTAATTTTAAGAAACGGTAACCATAATAATAACAATAATATTCATAACATTAATAATAATCACACTGTTTATGTAGACGTTGAATTGTTTATGTTTAATAAAAATCATTTAAAACTAAAAAGGGAGATAAGGACGAAAGGAGGGAGGGAGGGAGGAAGATGAAGGGAGATAAGGAGGAAAGAGGGAGGGAAGAGAGGGAGAGAGAGGAGGATGGAAGGAAGGAAGGAGTGGGAGAGAGGAGGAAAGGAGGAATGAAGGAAGATGGAGATGAGGGAGGAAGGAAGGAAAGAAGGGCTGGCTTTGATGTTTCAATTCCATTGCAGCTAAGTGGCAAATAAATTAGCTCAGCTCTCCCCCCTCTGTCACTCTTGTGGGATTAGACATACCATCCTTGGATGGAGCTGCCTAGCGAAAAGAAAGCCTATCTTTGTGCACCAGGTAGTCAAAGCGTGCGATTCCTCACTGCTGCTTCAAATTTAGATAACTTTAGAAGGCGATTTGTTAATTTGTGGAAGACACGGCTGTCAGCAGTTACTAATGATGATAGTCATAAATTGCTTCCCCCAATGGAGGTTGGGATTCTTTGGAATAACGCAAGCAGGAGACAGGATTTCATTGTTGAGTCTGTCTTGAAGGCTTTTCCAGGCCATTGACCTTGGATTTGGTAGGGAAGAGCTGGATGAACTAGACAGCTAAGAGATGGGCACCTTTCCTATAGATGGCGGATCAGTAATTAAATCCAAAAGCAGCTATTTCCCATGCAATACATCCTTTCCCGCTTCTTGTCCTCTTAAAAATGCACTCTTAAAGGCGATGACGTTTGGAGAAGCTCCAAAAAGAGATTGCTATAATACAGCAGCAGTAGATTTCACGCCTGCTATTTGCCTAGACATCCACTGTTTATTCATTTGTAAAACCAAGTAAATATTATGCTGAACGTCTCCAGTGCATTGTCTGACATGGTCTCAAGAACATCTGGTGCCAATAAAAAGCACATATTCCTGACATTTTCTTTCCATTTTTGTTCCTTCGTGTTAGAAACTCCATTTTCTAGTTGCCCGAGATGGTGTTTTGTTCTTGCGATGATTTACAGTCTTTTGGGATTTTAAAAATCCTTTTTTTTTGGAGGGGGGGGGGGTGTTTACAAAAATATCCAGCTACATTAACAAAATCTTGCAGGTCTGAAGGTACAAACCTCCACCATCTCTTTTACAGCTTAAGAAGTATAATAAATATAATAATAAAACTATCTTTTATCTGATAGTTCCCTAGGTAGCATTTCTTGGCCCTATCTTTCAAGGTCATTCACATAGTATTTCCTGGGGGTGATTTGGGTGATTTCAGCCCAGCCTTCCTTGCAGGTGTCTTTTTGTGAGGGCGGGGGAATATGTACACTGTCTTGTGCTCCTGAATAAAAGGTGAGACATAAGTGAAATATATGTATAGGAGGGTCAACACACGCAAAAAAAGAAGGACTTACATCTGGGCTGCATCTTGGCTTTGTTGACCTGTTCTCTACTAAGCTCTCCTGGGTGTGAGTTTGTGTGTCTTCCCAAGTTTGAAAAGTGCCAGTTTCAGGGTGGGTGAGTTTGTGTAAGGCATCTGCACCAGTGCCACAACAGTGAAGCCCTTGATTTTGCAGGCTCCAGTGCTCAACAACGACACCAGTCAACAAGGACTTCTGGGTATAATGTTAATTATATCAAAATTGTACTGGAAGAGCAGCTAATAGGATATCGACTCATTCATTTCCCATGCAACCGATCCAGGAAAGAGAAAGAAGAAACGGTGTGAAGGAAGGATAAAAATGCTCTAAAACCACAATGAGAGTGGCACCAAAACTCAAACTATCATGACTCTGACCCAGCTTTAGAGAACAGAGGATCACAAATGCAAGAGATTCAACTGTCAACTAGCAATCTGTATTTTGGCTTAGCAAAATGAACCCAGCTGGCTTCAAAGGAGTAGAGCAACTGAAACATCTTAGCAGCATACATACAATTCTGGCACCATCTGATGGATAATCTTGCTAGGATCATCTTTTGCATGTTTGTTGCTTGTATCCATGGCACAGTTTCCAGACCAAAATGTAAAAATCACCCCAGGGGGTTGAATCCAAGCAGGGTAGACAGCTCCAGAATCAGAGAGGGGGAACCCAAGAGGTGAGAAGGCTTGCTAACAAGTTCTGAAACCCTGATGGGTTACCATGGTAAATTGTTTTTTTCTGGCACAGTTTCGCAGCAAAGCAGGCTGTGTCCCTTTCAAAACAGGAATGGGCCCGCTTGGCATCCATGCCTGCCCTTTCCTCTTTGCACAATTAATCATCTCTGTGAATGATGATTATTAATAGTTGGAAAATTCTCCATTCTTAATGGCAGTCTGTGACTTTTCTAAACTCTGAAACGCCCAGCAAATCTTCGCTCTTGTTCAGAGATGGAGATCCTAAAATGTCATCTCATGGGATGGATCCAATTAACTTAGAGTAGAACCATTCCGTTCAACTGGATTTAAGTTGTGGGCCACTAACTAGCTCTACCCTAGAAAGCATAACATAACATATGCAAACCATGAATTGGACAACTGAGCTTCAATTTTTGCTTTACTTGTTTTTGCTCCAATCTAATAGTGCAGGGGCTTAAATATGGGTGTCCTTGAAATCCACCCATGCAGGACTGAGTTGAAGTCCACACTTTCTAAAGTTGTTAAGGTTGAGGAAAACTGGGCTAGGGTAACTTCCCCTCCCAACAAAGGAAGCTGTTATGGGGACAGTATCAGGTCCGAAGAATCAATAACGACATATGGAATTACTTCTAAGTAGGTCCTCTATTGTTGCTTGCCTATAGACAGAATCTTGCCAGACTAAAGTAACTAGCTGCATAAGTATACTCTGTGAACTGCTAGGGAGAATCCACCTTTGTCCTTTTCTTGCCTACCAGACATTCTAAGCTCTTTTGCCCTCGGAGAAGCAACCCCTCCCTCTTGGAACTCCAAACCCCATTCCTCCATAGAAGAATTAGCTTTCCAACGTGCACTGTTCTTGATCCACTAAATCACTATTTTCTTACACCTGAGAAGATAAGATTCAGTGCAGTGATTCACTTAACTGCTGTGGCAAGAAAAGTTGTACAATGAGGCACAACTCACTTCACCAATGTCTCACCTAGCCACAAAAAAAATGGGGCTCAATTGTGGTCGTAAGTCAAGGACTATCCATCCCACCCAATTTTTCAGCGTAACACAATACATCATGCCATTTCCTGCTGGCAAATAGCGGTTCCCCCTTTGCACTTTTTCTTCTTGGAATGCTTACTCTGTAAAGCATAAGAATCCATGTTTCTGTGTCCAATAAATCATTATGAAGTAACCACATTCAGTTCTCTTTTGCTCACCCTTATATGCGACCCAATTAAGCATTCGCTCTCATGCATCTCTCTCCCACTGCCAATTCTGGCTTTAGTCATTCTAAATACTGTCTCAGTGTCTTCCAAGTCCTCCATCATATTGTCAAGACCTACCACTGGGGCGGACACCATAGGCTAAGATAATCAACAAATGTCACCTCCCAGGGACCAGCTGCACTAAAGCAGCTGGAGTCCTTCCAGTACCATAGATGGTGTCAAGGTTTTAAGATGGTGCCTTTGACACCTGGATCCTTCACAAAGGATTCCTGGGCATCAGAGAGCAGGAGAGACTCCATAGTGATGGAAGGCAAGAGACAAAGTTGAATTGGCTTTGCCTTTTGGCACAAGGAATAAGCTGGGAACTATTGCTACTTGTGTACCATGGCTCCAAACTTATGCTTCAGGCTAATTGTTATTATAAGTATTAGTGCATGGCATTGTTAAAGGTAGCTAGAAGACCACAATGTTAATGCAGAGGAGTAGTTTGGTTTGTCATGGTACCAGCCCTGTTATAGGAAATCCTTGTGTGCTTCCCAAGGTGCTCCACAGGAGGGCGAGCTGGCTTGCACCTTGGGTGACACTGCCAGAAGTGCAGTGTCACCCAAGGCCACCTCCCTTCATGGAGCTGCTTTGCAAACAACCGGGAAGGTTCAGAGCCATCAGGAATCTGACTGCCTGTACAGAGCACCATTTAATCTACCTACTTGTATAGGACATGCCTCCAATTGTTAGGTGGACAGAAGCTGAGGGTGTGACACGAGCTCATCTTGCCGCGCAGTGCTTGGGCTCGAACCACTGGAGCTGAGATCCTCTCCAGAATCATTAAGCCACTGAGCCAGACCTCAGGCTAATGGTTGTCGTGAGTAGTCAAGTGGTAGAATCTTACATTTTCATGACTCTTAACAGAGTATGAATGGAGAGATCCCTTTCCTAAAAACCAAGGAGCTGATGCCATTCCAAATTAAGCATCAGCAGTTCAAAGGTGATGCCTGTTTCTTTCCTGGAGAAATTTAACACAATTTCCCTTCTTGTAATAACATTTCCCCAGAACTTGCTTCATTAGGCATGAATGTCTTTGACCTTTTCAGTGTTCTGCGATTGGATTGGCTGGCTGGCCAGCTTCAAGACCACTCAGCAGCTAATTACCCTGTGGGGACTGAGGGAAAGTGGACAGCCAATCAAAATATAGAATATTGAAAAGGTCAGCCTGGGCGATATGGCAGTATAATTCATTCAGTTTTGAAGACATTGGGAAATTATATTTCCAGTGGTAGCTATTATTTTCTTGGCCAGATGAGGAAAAATAAAAACTCAGCATAAAGTTTCTATCTGAAAGGATTTGCATATAAAGGATAATTTCTCATAGCTCTACAGGAGAAAATGTCAGCGGTGTAGAACAGGGGTACTACACGCTTACTACATATCACAGAGTGCTAAAATACTCCACCCTTGGATGGGAAAGGAAGTGGTGTTGATCTGTTGTTGTTCCAAAGAGAGCCACATTCTGTCCTCTCCTCTCGTCATGCTCTATCTGCTCTGCAGAATCCGCAGCCTCCTGGGCTTCTCACCTTTCAGTTGGAAGACCACAAGTGAAGGATGGCACACAGAGCCAGGTTTCAAATGAGGACGTAAAAACAGACTGAATCTGCAGAAGACTGAAGAGATGATTCACTGGAAAGAAAATCACAAAGAGAAGGGCAGATAAACTCTACCCAAGGAATCTGTAGTAGACAGGAAAATGGGATCAGGAAACAAAAATCTCTTTTCAAAGGGAACCGGGTTCACACCAGGATGCATAAATTGAAAGACTCTGTTTGTATGGGGGGAAATGAAAGCCAACATCACAAAAAGGCATCGGCAGGAGTTTACAAACCCATGGCCAGCTTCCCGGGAGGTTCAACTTGGTTTGATGACACACACCCTCCCCAGAAACACATCTTTCATTAAATAGTTCCATTTTTGGAAAGAAAATAATAGTTTTATAGACTGGAAATGGAGAGCAAAAAAGTTTTTGGTAGCAAGAGATAACTGTCTATGGAGATTCTCAGATTTTTCAAAGGGCAATTGGACTTTCTTTTTATTTTGAAGAAGTTTTGCTTTTCACCCAATAAGTTTCTTCAGTCCTGACTTGAAATCAGTTGCCATTTGAGAAAGCACCTTTGGGACAAGAAATGGTAACATTTCTTGAAACTCAAGGGTTTCACTTCAAGGCGTTTGTTCTTGGACCACAAGGTAAGATGGATGACCTGCATTGTTTTCTATTGATATTATGTATTGACATTGATGGGTCTTTAGGGCAGAATAGGAAAACCCTTAAAATAGTGGTCCATCCAAAGAAGAACTGCTGATGTACTGGGTTGAGTTAGCCCAGCATTGTTCATCCATCATAATATCTCAAGAAGATAGCATTGTGATTGACACAATCTCTAACTGCCCAGGTTGGTTTTCAATATATCTCTATCTCAGTAATTTGCCTTCTACTGTAAGACATTGATCTAACTCTAGATTACTTTGGTTGTTCCCATCTATGCCTTTTCCAAGACTTTGAATTTTAGGGTATCAAATCCCAATCATCCTCAAACCCCCACTCCTTTACCCTTAAACTATCTACTATTGACCTCACCCCATTCCCAAGAGGTCTGTAAGGGGCGTGCATAAGTGCACAATTGTGCCTACCGTCCATATCCTATTGTCCCCATTTATTCGTACCTATTTCCTGTATTCATACTCATGTCTATTCTTATACCTATTATCTTGAAAGTGGTTGACAAATCAGATAGATAAATAAATAAAAATAAAATAAATCACCGTGCAGGAATCAAGTCAAAATATCTCAGACAGATGACCGCCCACTTCTACATGAATAGACCAAAGAATGAACAGCATCATGTGTCTTTGAATCCACTGTCAAACTTCTTAACTGATAAGAAACTTTCTTTCTAACATTCCACTGACATCTCTGCCTTCCTGGCCTAAAATAACTAAATTATTTATTTAGTATCCTGCACCCTCAAATGAGAGTGAACAGGTCTTCATTTTTTTTTAACTACATGACCTCCGTTGAGATGTTTCAAAACTGCTATCCAATCTCGTCTTAGTCATCTTTTCTCAAAATATATCCAGCTCTTTTCGTCTCTCCTCATAGGAAATGGTTTCTCGGCTCCTTATCATTCTTGGTGCCTTTCTCTGAAGTGTTCCAATTATTCCAAAGCCTTAAAGTCCAATGCAAAGAATTGGGGAAGTACTTGAAGGGAATTCTGACCTGCACAGCAGGAAGTGGAACGATTCCCCCCCCCATGACTTTAAAATTATACATTCTTTGAGATAACATCACTATACCTTTTTGGAGCCAATTATGTTTCCACCAGTTTCAGCTGGAGATCCATATGTCACATTTGCTTTGTTGAATGCTTTTCTGAAGTTAAGACATATTATGATTACAGCCTTCCCACAATCTATTAAGGATATTGTCACATATATATAGAGAGAGAGGCATACGTATATACACATACACACTATGAAAGAAACAGGTATAATTTCATCTTTTTTCAAAATTAAATCTTGAAAATTTGACAGGTTCTCCTAAAAATGAAGAAAGCAGTACTCTACAACATCAGGGATATTTTTTGTGAATCAATCAGAGCTTATGCCTGCCAAATGATAATTGTTTTATGGGGACCCCATAAAGTAGTCATGTTCCAATTTTTACCCACTTCCCCAATTCTTGAGTTTAAGAGTCCGGTCAATTTTTAATTTTGGTCCTGCCTTTGTTGTGTCATGCCAGGGTAACAACAATCTGCTATATTAGAAATAAATGGACATCAGATTGTGGACATTTCCCTGTGGTTGCACGTGTTTATCATTCCTAACTGAAAGGGAAATAAACTAATTTAAAAGGCTGAGAATGTCATTGTGCAGCAGAGCTGGTTATAACAGTATTCAATTAATTTGGTATTGATCCGAGTGAAATTAAATCTGGGGAGGGAAAGTTGTAAAAGCACCACTAACAAAGTGCAAAGAAAGATGGGCACAAAAGAGGAAATTTGATTGGCAATTCCTTCATTTAAATTTGATTTTCTCCTTGGCTCTGTTCTTGAGTTGCTTGGGTTGATTTTACAATGACAGTAAGAATAACAATAACAGTAAAACACCACTCTTTTTTTTTTTTTTAAAAAAAGTCATGTTGATTTAACCTCTGGCACAGAGCTCCATGCAAAATTGTTAATTGATACATCTGGGAATTGACATCCTCACATTCTAAAGTCACCAAGGTTGAACATTCTGCTTAAAGGAGATTTTGTGGTGCAGAATGGTGGAATCACACAAAACACAAACTCGGGGCAAGCACCATGGCTGATGACCAGAATGAGATCCCTTCCAGCCTTATGATTCTATGATTGTAGGACAGCATGATTCCAAGACTTTGAACTGTGCCAAGGAATTTTCTTAGCAAGGTCTTTGGAAGTGGTTTGCCCTTATCTTCTTCTTCCAAGGGATGAAAGAGAAGGACTGGCTCAAGATCAACCAGTTGGCTTCATGCCTAAGGCAAGACTAGAATTCATCATCGCCTGGTGACTGACTCAAAAGTACCCAGCTAGCTTTCATGCCTAAAGTGAGATTATAACTCACCATCACTGGTAATTGGCCCAAAGTCACTCAGCTGGCTTTCATGCCTAGGGCAGAACTAGAATTCACCATTTCCTGGTGATTGGCCCAAAGTCACCCAGGCAGCTTTCATGTCTAGGGTGTCGGTGTTCCGATGAATGCCCTAATTAATTCATGAACCTTGAGCTAAGTTTCAAAAGAAATCCAATTATTTATTAGGAACAACATGTCGGCACTTTTCCCAAGTGCAGTCAGCTCTGCCCCACGTAATTTACTACCCACCTATGACCCTGTTTCCCCCCTCTTCCCAGGGTGTGTCATAAATCACGTTCTCCAACGGGGCACTTTCACGGGCTGCAGAAAACAAACCTCTCCGGCTTGGTCTAGTAACCTGGGGGACAATCTGGAGAAAGGTATGCATGGAATGTGTTTCTGGTCATAGCAACCGAGCTTCTCCATCAGCTCTCCCCACTCCTGCCTATGGCAACTCAAGAGCAGGCCAGGACCGCTTTACCAGTTGACATAGGGCAGGACTAGAATTCACCATCTCCTGGTGATGGGCCCAAAGTCACCCAGCCAGCTTTCATGCCCAAGGCAGGTCTAGAACTCACCATCTCCCGATATCTAGCTTGATGCCTTCACCACAACACCCAACTGATTCAATTAACCTATCAGACAACTACTGACCAGTAAACATCATATCTGAAGTTTCAACCATGAGACTTTGCTTTTCTTCCATGGAACTGCCCCCTGCTGAACATCCTCCTTTGAACAATATATAAAGGACTCGCTTGCAGTTCGCAGAAGGGATGATCGAAATGCAACTCACAATGCAATCTGTAGAATCAAAGCAAAATGGTACAGTTCAGAGATGTTCCGCTAGTCAGAGAGACCTTTCACCCATGCGCGGGTCGGCACCAAAAAGCTGCACCCCCTTCTCTTTCTATATACTTCTGATTTCAAGGACAAAAAAGGAAAGGGAAAAAAAGCAAGAAAGAAACGGAGCCATCTGTCATCAAAATCATTCTGTTCTTTCACTTAGAATCGTGAACAACCATACAAAAGATCCAAGAGAAATAGCTATATCAAACATTGGCTAGAGAAATGTGCTTTCCTCTCCTTTTGGGTAGGCGAGAAAGGCGCTGTTTGCCTGGCTTTGCAAAGTAGCAGAGAGAGTATTTGCACCCAAATCCTGCATCTATTCGTCACATGGAAGAGATGGATTATTAGGTAGAATTGGTTTGTCCTTGCTTTTTTTTTTTTTTTTTAACATGCTAGTTAATATTTGCATGGAGGGGCCACAATGGCTCAGCAATTAAAGATACTGAGCTTGTCGGTTGGAAAGCTGGCAGTCCGGGTTTGAGACCTTGAGTGCTGTGGGATGGGGTCAGTTCCCATTTCTTGCCCCAGCTCCTGACCACCTAGAAGTTCAAAAGCAGGCAAATGCGAGTAGTGTTCTGTGCACCACAGTGTATAACCATGCTGGCCACATGGCCATGGAAGTGTCTTTGGACAATGCTGTCTCCCTTGGCCAAAGAAACAGAGATCAGCACTGCCCTTTAGAGCTGGACATAAGTGGACAGAGGAAAAATCATGGTCAGGTGATCATGAAATGCTGCAAACCACAGTAAATGTGAGCTGGTTGCCAAGAATTACCCTGAGGTAAAATGGGTGGCCTGTAAATTTTATAAATAAATAAAATAAGGGCCAGAAGTGTGTCTTAAATAATTTGAAGTTGTAACCAATTGCTAAGCAATTGGTCATTAAATGAGGACTCTCTGTATTTTGATTTCCCCTGTACCTCAGAGAAGAGTCCTGGAGGGTCTATTGCTTCATTTAATTCACAATTTTATCTCCTTGCAAGCAGCACATCTTGGATCTGGTCCATTGCCTCTGATCAGGGAGGTGTCCCATGCTTGAAATGGAAAGAAATGACTGCATAATTTCGAACAGGATCTCCAGAAACTGAAGGACGAGATTGACGTATGAAGAAAAAAGGTCTACGACAACTCACCATGGCCAACTCGCTGCGGGACAAGAGTTACACTAACATCAAAGAAATGGTGGCATAAAATCATTAAAAGAAGGATACAAAAGGAGGGTCTGAATGAAATGCAGAATGAAAACAACTTCGTATTTATTTTGAATAATATAAATCAAATTGTTAAATTGTCCTGAGGCAAGTTGGCCACGGCGACTTGTCCCATTCTGCAAAGAAAAGACCTGCCCACAAAGGTTGAGGAAACGGGGATGCAAAGGAACACCCTCCAATTTTAGCCCCCCCCCCCCACTATTTTTGGGGTGCAAATTTCAAAGTCCACAGGTGGGAGACGGTGAGAAGAGATGTTAAGCAGCGTTTGCCCTTCTTGTTGGAAGCCCACCTCCTGCCGCGACTGTTTTGACAGTCCCAATTCAGTGGCTTGTATGATATCTCTGCCTTGTTAAAGGTAATTACGGTTCTCCCTGTATAATGAGACGGTTTTTAAAGGCCATTCAAAAGAAATTTTCCATAATGAGGTTAAGGGTTTTATGGTGTTATACATCACGGGAGCTGGTAATTGGTCGGATCCGGGAAGGAGCATCCTGATGGAGAAAAGGAACCCACCCCTGTGAATCAGCCAGTAACTGGCCAAGCTTCCCAGGATGAGCTTTGGACTTCCCTTCCTCGAGGGGAACAGAAGGAAAATGGAGCCATAATGGGAAAACAGGAGAAAAGCCACGGAAAGTTAGAGTTTTTCAAAGGCCTCGAACAATTCTCGGCAGCGGAAGTCTTTATTCGATAGATGCCAGTTCTATCTGATGCTGCGTTTGGTTCTTTGAAACACATTCCTCCAAAAGGTACAAATTTATGCCTATTATTTTAACATTTCGACAGGCACCAAAAGGTGCCCCTTCAGAGGTGGTATTCAGCCGGTTTGGACCGGTTCTACAGAACTGGTAGTGGAAATTTTGAGTAGTTTGGAGAACCGGCCAATCCCGCCTCTGACTGGCCCTGTCCTCCTCTATTCTCTGCCTCCCGTTGAGTCCCAGCTGATCGACTGGGTCTTCTTCGGTTGCCCTGCACAGGAGAATGGAGCTGGAAAGCAGGTTAGTGGGCTGTAGGGAGGGAATGGGGATTTTGCAGTATCCTTCCCCTGCCATGCCCACCAAGCCACGTCCACCGAACCAGTAATACATTTTTTTTGAATCCCACCACTGTGTCCTTTGCAATGCTGAGTTTGCTGTCTGCCTTACAGGGACTCCTCAATTTACAACTATTCGTTTAGTGACTGTTTGAAATTACAACTGCACTGGAAAAAAAAGCTGCTGACCCTCCCCCCCACCAGTCCTTGCAATTAATTCTCTGGGTGTCTCCAGATTTGCTAGCAGAAGATATGATGAAGGGGCCAAGTTTTATTTCTAGAGACACCCACAACTTGGCAGTGATTAACTGGGACAGATGTTAGGAGAGGAGGAGGAGGAGGAAAAGGAGGAAAAGGAGGAAGAGGAGGAGGAGGAAGTGGAAAAGGAGGAGGAGGAAGAGGAAGAGGAGGAGAAGGAGGAAGAGGAAGAGGAGGAGGAGGAGGAAAAGGAGGAGGAGGAGGAGGGAGGGAGGAAGGAGGAAGAGGAGGAAGAGGGAGGAGGAGGAAAAGGAGGAGGGGGAGGAGGAGGAGAAGGATGAGGAGGAGGAAGAGGAGGAGGAAGAGGAAAAGGAGAAGGAGGAGAAGCAGGAAAAGGAGGAAAAGGAGGAAGAGGAGGAGGAAGAGGAAAAGAGGGAGGAGGAGGAAGAGGAGGAGGAGGAAAAGGAGGAGGAGGAGGAAGAGAAGATCACAAAAGGGAGATGCGAAAAGCCTCAAAACTTTCTGCAAAATGTTATAACTGAATTGTTCGATCTTTCCCCCCGGAGACGACAAGAAGCACCTTAGCTGTCCAATCTTGTGGGATCTACCTGCTTCCTTCTTAAACCTGCTCTTTCCTGCACTGGTAAAAGGATTCCCGACTGATCTTGGGAAACGGAGAGAGAGGGGATATTTGTTTCTCTACGCTGGGACATGCCCTTTGGCTCTGCTAATTCAATCACCTGCCAAACAGTCCCAGCATTAACTTTTGGTTCTCCACGGTTTAAAATTGGGAGCCTTCTAAATGCTTGCAATTAAAATTTCAATGAACGTGAAAAAGGAGATGCAGCTGGAAGTAATTTTGCAACCTCCCCCACCTCTTTAAATGCCGTATATTATACACACCCGCTCGCCCGCCACTGATTGGCAGAAAGAGATGGGGGGGAGGAAGAAAAAAAAAGAGAGGCTATTTCCTTTCAATGTCACCCATGTTTCTGCTCCAGGCGCACCATTGCCAGATCTCATTAGTCGCGAAAGAGAATTCTGTAAACGTTCCAGCCAGTTTCAAGCAGATGATGGATTCATGTGTGAGCTGCCTCTCTATTGGAACTTCTCTGCTGAGGCACTCAACATGGTTCACAGCTTTAAGCGGTGGCTTGCAATTTTAATAATGCTAATATAAAATGCTAATAATAGAGCATGATGATCAATATTCATGGAGATTGGCAGGGTATCAGAGGCTTTTAACAACCCCGTAATGTGACATTGAAGGAGGAGGGAAGCTTTTGCAGCGCACTTCACCATGTGGCATATACCACAAAGGCGTAATTTGCCACATATAGGTAGCCCTCAACTTGCAACGGTTCATTTCGGGACTGTTCAAAGTTACAACTAAAGAAAAGTGAGTGATGCCTGTTTTTCACACTTATGACCATCATGGCCTCCCCATGGCCATGTGATCAAAATTCAGATGTTTGGGAACTGACTCTTACTTATGACGTGTGATGATCTTTTGCGATCTTCTGATAAGCAAAGTTCATGGGGAAGCCAGATGGACTTAACCACGTGTCACTAACCGAACCTGTGATGACCCAAAGGGGCGTGGCACAAAGGCAACACAGTCACATAAGTAAGAAAAGTCCCTTTAATACCTACAACTTTGCCCCCAACTTTGCCTCCAGTTACCTTCGGCTGGAGAAAAAACTCTCCCAGGAACAGTTTTTTAAGTGGAGAAAATTCAGTCCAAAAACAAAGTACATATAAACTGTAAATAAAAATCCACACAAACCATGCTGCAGTAATTAACTTGACAGGGCAGGAGAAGGAATTGCAGACTTGAAAGGCCAGCAAAACACACACAGTTGGGAAGACGCCAGGAACCCAGATAAGCCTTGACACTAACAGATAACTCATAATTTGTTTCCAACAAGTTGCCGTGTGCAAACTCTCTTTTTAAACACTGTGTTCCCAGCTGCAGCTAATGAAGGGAATCAGGGCCCTTTCCTCCCCCATAAGCCACGCAACTCACCTTGCTCCCTTCTCCTTTCCTCCTTGTGTGTCCTAGGATGAAGAGGGGATGGGCTTGGGTCTTCCTCTGAACTCCCTCTCCCTTGTTCTACCTCTTCCCTGCTCTGCCCAGCTGGACTTAAAGACAATCAAACATTCTGAACACCGCCAAACAATTCTGAGAAATCCAAGAAGGAAATAGTAAAATATAGATCTAGACCAAGGCAACATTGCTCTAAAATCATGTTAGAGGAATATACTAAGCCCTCGTATGGCGTGAAGCTGCAGCAATCAATGATTGAAGAGGCTGAAGAGATAGAAAGAAAGGACCTTCTGATCATTTATGGTGGACCTGTCCAGTTCCACAGAGCTACTGAATTTCATAATGTGGCATAATTCATTCAGCAGACCCTGTACCAATGGGAAAAATGAGAAGAAGGAAGAAAGGAGGAAGAGGGAAGGAAGGAAGGAACTAAGGAAGGAAGGAGGGAAGGAGTAAGGAAGGAGGAATAATTCATTCCTTCTTTTTGCTTCATGAGTGATGGTGCCTTCAGAACAGGCCTGCAGCTGAAGAACTTAAGCTGTAAAGGCAGCTAAATTAACTCTGGCCGGAAAAGAAAGTGAATGCATGCAAAATATTTAGATTCAAACCCATGATAGCCATCACCCACTCAGCCATTGTAAGTATCTTTTATGAGCACATTGAGACATTGCGTGAATGGTCATCATCACCATCTTTTAATGACTTCATAATCCCTTATAGGGTGGAGTCTGGGCAACTGAGCCATTGAGTGATGAAATCCATGCTCAACTCAGATGCATTAGAATAAGAAAAGGGAGAGTATGGTGGTGTCGTGTTTCACTACCTGGTGTGTTCCTACAAGCCAAAGAAGAGTGAGGATTTGCTCACACTTTTCTTTTAATACAATGTGGACAATCTCGCTTATAATTGCTTAAAAGGTCTAGTTCTAGCAGAAAACAGAACTTGCCTTTTTAAAAAAAAGGTTAAGTACCTTAATTAAGAACTTTATTAGATGCTATTCCAGAAATGGCTCAGGGCAAGCCTCTAATTTTTAGATTTTAAAAAAAAAATCTTCTTGAAGCTGCCTAAGAAGAGCAAAATCTCATTCGAGCTGAATTCGACTTGTGGGAAACTCAGTCCATATTATTTTCTTGGCCAAAGTACAGCAAACCTTGTGTCAGGATTCTGGCAATTACTCCAATTAAATCATGAACCTTGACCCACACTCCCAAAACTAAAAAAAGATTTATTTAAAGGTAACATTCTATGTCTGGCATTTACCTGGGCGTAGCCAACTCTGAGATACGTAATTCACTGTCACCCTTGATCCTGCTTTCCCCTGCACCCCCGGGTGTATCATCCAACAAAACATGTCCTTTGCCAAAAGTCATCAATCATGCTCTCCAATTATATTTTTGTGCTGCAGAAGCTTCAGTCATCTAATCAGTCTTTGAAGAAAATATGAATGGAATGTACTTTCGATTCCACACTGCCGCCTGCTCTTTGAAACTCCGCGCACTTCTTTCTGTTGACAACTATAAAACATTTATACAAAATGTTTTATGAGTTGACACCTTGGCTTAATGGCCACAGTTGAGATCAAAATTTCCATTGCGAAGCCAGAGGGCTGTTAAGTAAGGGGCACCCCTTTTATGACCTTTTTCTGCCAGGGTTGTTAAGTGAATCACAAGCTTGTTTAGTGAATCTGGCTTCCCCCATTGACTCTGCTGGTCAGAAACTACCTGGGAAGATCCCAAACAGAAATCACATGAGGATGCTACAATAGTAAGTGTGAGGGCTGGTCAGAAGTCACTTTTTTCAGTGGCATTGTAACTTCAAACAGTCACTAAATGAATGGTTCTAAATCCAAAACTACCTCTATGGTATGTATACATGCCTGCATTTATGTATTTGAGTTTTAGCTGGTTTTTCATTTCTCCACCATCTTCTTTCAGGATGGTTTATGACTCTCCAATCTATGATGCTGGGATCTTCTGGAAGTCTCCCATCTAGGTAATAACCTGCAGTTATTATGCAGTTTAATCCTGCATAATTTCTGAATCCAAACAAGGTTGGTCAGATGCTTCCAAAAGAGACACACTACGATCCATCAGTAGTTGATCTAGGATTCTAAAGCTTTAGAAGATCATCTTTCCTTCACCGTGGTCTCCAGTTTGAAACCTCAAAGGAAGCGACCTTCTACAAAGCGAGGACTCTCAGTCCATCTGTTTCAGTATTCACACAGGGGATATCTCTATGGGGCAACATGCTGTGATGTTTCCCATAGATGATCTGCAGTCTTTTGAATAGAGTTACTAGAGGCTGAAGGGTCCTGAAAACCAGTTGCTCTAAATGTAGCTTTTCAGCTTCTTCCCATAAGCATGGAAGGGCTACGCTACTCAACAACAAAAGAGAACATCTAAATAGCTTCTCAAATCTAGGAGAAGGAGCAGAGGGAGGAAAAATGTCCCAGATTATTCCTGTTCACTCAAGAGCTCCTCCCATGGAACAGTGACATGGTGAGGTTTCCATTAAAGAGTTTAACAGGACAATGTAGGTTAATAATATTAATCATCAGTCATGTTTTGGTTTTTTGTTAACCACAATTCCGCCTGCCCGTTTTCTTGATACCAAGGTCCGAGTGCAGATATAATTGATAGAATCCCAAATGTTTATTTTCCCTGTGTACTTATTCCTTATGATATATAATTACTATTATTAACACACATACAAAGAATGTAATTAGATCTTATCAAGAGTTCTAACTGCCTACAATGAGCGAATTCTCCCCTCCTGTAGAATTTTTTTACATAAAAAAAATACTTAGCATTCATGAGAGCTAAGACCAAAAAAGGAAGAAAGAAAATATAAGAAAAGATCTGTTCTTTTGGCAACATTTGCACAATGTAAGTGCTGGGGATCGTATTTCAACAATATCTGAACAGCCATCAACTTTCCTTACAAGAATGTGGGATTATTGCCTTGCTATGAAAACATTGATTATTGTAGAAGAGAAGGCAGAAATAAGAGGGTGGTGTTAAGTCAGTCATCAGTTTAGAATTCTTACATTGTCACAAATGATCCAAGCCCAACTCCTTTTGAATTCCGTTGACCCTTCTCTGGTACCAATTTAGTGTTGAATTTTAGTTGATCATATTCTTGTGTATAAGCTTGAATAGATTCTTCTATGGTTCTGACTCTTTGCGCCTGGCATTGATCTACTAACAATCGATCACATGTTCCAGATTCGTTTTTCTTCCAGTGTTGCGAATCCAAGAATCTCACCCCTTTAAAGCCCCTTCAAGGATATTGTCCTGGGGGGCAGCTGGCTGTCAAAAAAATCCCATTTCCAGAAGGCGGTAGGAAGCTGAGCTACATCCATTTACTTGGCCAAACCAAGGAAGTCCTTTTTGGGTTTTGGGGGGGGGGGGGGGGGGGTGGGGTGGTTTTTTTTTTTTTTTTTTTTTTTTTTTTTTTTTTTTTTTTTTTTTTTTTTTTTTTTTTTTTTTTTTTTTTTTTTTTTTTTTTTTTTTTTTTTTGTTTTTGTTTTTTTTTTTTTTTTTTTTTTTTTTTTTTTTTTTTTTTTTTTTTTTTTTTTTTTTTTTTTTTTTTTTTTTTTTTTTTTGGGTGGGGTTTTTTTTTTTTTTTTTTTTTTTTTTTTTTTTTTTTTTTTTTTTTTTTTTTTTTTTTTTTTTTTTTTTTTTTTTTTTTTTTTTTTTTTTTTTTTTTTTTTTTTTTTTTTTTTTTTTTTTTTTTTTTTTTTTTTTTTTTTTTTTTTTTTTTTTTTTTTTTTTTTTTTTTTTTTTTTTTTTTTTTTTTTTTTTTTTTTTTTTTTTTTTTTTTTTTTTTTTTTTTTTTTTTTTTTTTTTTTTTTTTTTTTTTTTTTTTTTTTTTTTTTTTTTTTTTTTTTTTTTTTTTTTTTTTTTTTTTTTTTTTTTTTTTTTTTTTTTTTTTTTTTTTTTTTTTTTTTTTTTTTTTTTTTTTTTTTTTTTTTTTTTTTTTTTTTTTTTTTTTTTTTTTTTTTTTTTTTTTTTTTTTTTTTTTTTTTTTTTTTTTTTTTTTTTTTTTTTTTTTTTTTTTTTTTTTTTTTTTTTATCACCGCTTATTTTGTAACAGAAGCTTCCAAAATAGATCAGAAGAATATATCAATGTATATTTTATTGCTCAGAGCTTCAGGCAGGCAGGGAGGATGCTAAGATGCCAAAGAAGCTAATGAGGATTGTTTTGAAAAGAGAAGAGCTGCCAGGTAGACTGATACTTCGGTGAGTTGGGTTGCCCTCCTTTGCGTGATGTACACTCACAACCGCCACCTTGCTGAACAAAAGGCCGCTCAAGGGATCAGGAAATGGGACACTGTCAGCCTAAGGCAAGAGTTGCAAACATCACAGTCGGGAAGGGATGGGTTGTTTTCATTCCTGGGTTTTGCTCTAAGTTCAGTTTTAGCTGGGACCAATTCTGGAATACAGGGGTTAGCTTCAGTGGTGGGATTCTATCAGTTTATTTGTTTGTTTATTTATTTATTTAATTTATATTGCTGCCTATTCGCCCATGGCGACTCGAGGCGGCTTACACAATGTAAAATCATATTTTTTTTAAAAAAAATATATTATTAAATAAAAATAAAAAAACAATAAAAACTTTTAAAAAATCAAATAAATTAATGAAGTACAGCAGAACAAAATCTGGAATAAATAAATAAATAAATAAATAAATTTCCCTACCGGTTTGGTGATTGCACACTTCATGCATGTGTCCGTGCGCACCTAACGTGGGACCACAGCTTTCCAAACGCCAGCTGAGGCTAAGCCACGACAATTAGCTGAGAGGATAGAGAACCAAAAAGCGCAGAGGTGAGTGGGAGAGCCAATCCCTGTGCTTTTCTTTCTTCCTCCTGTCAGCCGATTGTAAGAGCTTTTTTTTTTTGCTACCGGTTTGACTGAACCAGGCTGAACCAGTAGCATTTCACCACTGGTTCGCTTTCATAGGTGTTCTTGACTTACTACTTATGGTTGGGAAAGTTGGGCCTTCAAGAAGCGAAACAGGAAGAAATTCGACTTGTCTGAGCTGTGGTGCTGCTGGAGAAGGCTCCTGCATAATCCTTGGACAGTAGAGATAACCAACAGGCAAGTACTGGAGCGCATAATGCCAAGAATGCCATTGGAAGGGCGGGGGGAGGGGGGGAAATCACAAAATGGAGTCTCACTTCCTTTGGCTGTGTCATACGGTGGAATTCACTGGAGAAAGTAATTCTGCTGGGAAGAGTTAGTGGTAAAGGAAACCAGGATGCCAACAAACATGGTGGCTGCACACCCTCAAAGCCGACACCAGCCAGAACGTAGAACAACTCAAGTAGTGCAAGATCAGAATTTGTGGAGAGACCTTTCCATTGGTAAGACTTTTTTTTGCCGTGGTTATTAAGTGGATCATTGCAGCTAAGTGAATCACACCGTTGTTCAGTGAATCTGGCTCCCCCCCCCCATTGACTCTGTGTCAACCCTGAAGTTGGCTGAATGTGTGACCATTTTCTTTTTGTGTAGTTTTTCTAGGGAGGTTTCTCTTCTCACTGCTTCAGGGCTGACCCAGGCTGGAGCGAAGGGGGCCAGGGAGGATGTGTGTGTAGAGAGACAGCTGAGGTGTTATAGCCGAAATAAAATGCTTTCCCCTGGGAATCAAGGACATCTGTGCAGGTGTCTGCAGGGTGGAGACTGAGATCTCCTAGCAACTGGGCTGTATGCTGATTGGACCATGTGACTGAGACTCTGGGGGAGAAGTGGCAATGTTTTCCTTTAATTGAGGGGAAAACTGGCACCACTTTAGAGCTGGTTTTCCACCAGGAACATGCCAATTTGATATGTCCAAATAAAAATGTTCTTTGAGGAATTTGCCTGCTTCAGAGTTCTTATTGAACGGGATGTATTTCTTGGAACCGGACACTCTGCTTGTTGGAATCCGGTTGAGATGTTTGCAAATGATGATCATGTGACCCCAGGACTGTTGCCAAGCACCTGAATTTTGATCATATGACCGTGAGGCTGCTCTAATGGTCATAAGTGTAGGGATTGGCCATCAGTCGCTTTTTTCAGTTCTTCAAACAGTCACGAAATGAATGCTGTAAACCAAGGACAACCTGTTCAAGGTGATAATAGCAGTTGAGCATTTTCCCAGGACCGGATGAACCAAAGACCTCAAAAATATGAAGGAAAAATGCTGGAGTTCAACCTGGCAATTTGTGTGTCAACTTAAAAAAACAAACTCCTTTGGTCTTTTTAGTTGCCAGCAGAAAGGGAGGAGGGAAAAGCAGTGCATTCCTTAAATGGCTCAGATAATCACCTTGGCAGCCGAAGCTGTTGGCGCGCAAGATTATGACTGGAGAGCATGATTGATGACTCTTGGCTATGGATGTGTCCCATTGGAGAATATACATCCAGGGGGTGGGGGAAGACCAGGGTCAAGGGGGAAATGAATGATGTATTTTAGTATCGGCTGCACCCAGCTAACATCAATATGGCCACTCCTAATAAATTAATTTTATTTTCTCTGAGTGATGTGGCTAGAGACTTACGATTTGAATGGGGGTGGATCTGTTGGAGCCCTGACATTGTGTTTTAACTTTAGAACAAAATTCGAATCTGCCTGGCAGCGGGGAAATCGTTTGATGTACTCCCATATCTTTACTTCCCGCAGCTCTCCTTTACTCTTCCTCTTCTCCTATCAGGAAAAACAAAAGCTGGCTTTTACTTCCAAACAAAAAAATGGCAGGGGATGGAGAGGTCAAATGATGTATGGGTGCGAGGCTTTGCCATTTGTATGACTTAAGACGGGAACACGACAGCATTCTGCGGGAGTGATATTTGGAATATAAATGCTTATACCCACAGTTCCCCCAAATGTTTGGGCTCTCTAATCAGTAACAGGAGACATGGTGACCTAAATTGCATCTAAGATGGAATACCTGCGTTAAACCTTGCTGAGACAGAGATAGGGAGCTGCGGTATGATAGATCTTCAGGTAGATATAAATGTATCGGGCAGAGAAAATATGCCAGCCCAAATAAATGAAAGGAAGATAATGAACTCACACCTCACTTCGCCAAGGACGAGGAACAGACAGGGAGGGAGCCTTTTTCTAGGGGTAGGAGATGAGAGGGGCTCGGTCCAATGCCCCCTCCCAATCTTCCATGGGGGGCATAAATCTTTCATGCCCCCCACCCTCCCCCAGACAATGAGGTCTGTCTTCATCCAGAGAAAGAGAGGGAGAATTCAATATTTTATAAGCCGGTGGTCAATCCTGCTGATCTTTTTCAGCTGATTTTCCCAGGCCTGTTTTTGGCACTGGCTCGCTTCCTCCTTGCAAATGATGGATGGGGCTTAGGAGTAGCCAAACTTCTGTACAAGTCCAAGTTAATGTGTTTAATAAATAAATAAAAATAAAAGCACTCATAGAAGAAAATGTTTGCAGCTCAGGGTTGAATGGTGGGGTCCTAGGTGCTTTCTACATCATGCAGAATACAGAATAACAGAGTTGGGGGTCATCTAGTCCAACCCCTTCTCAATAGGAAACCCTATACCATTTCAGACCAATGGCTGTCCAGTCTCTTCTTAAAAACCTCCAGTGATGGAGCCACCCACAACTTCTAAAGATGATGTTACCTGGTTGGGTAATGAAACGTCTGCAAGAAAAACAACCAAGCTCAGAGGACACCACAGAAAGATAAGCAGGGATTAACACCAGACAAACATCAAGCAGAAAACAATACCTCAATCAGGGAACTACCCAGTCAAACAGTCAACAACAGTATAATCAAGGAAGCACCAAGAACAAGGCCTCCAACACTGACAGGGAAATATAGCATATAAACAGTATATAAACAGAGAACAAACCACACTCTCTTCTGATGATGTTACCTAGTTTACTCATGAAATGTCTGCAGGAAAACAACCAAGCTCAGACAGCACCAAGGACAGTGGTCATTCTGTCTGTCCCACCTAGGAAAAACTGAATTTTGTCCAGTTCTTTTCAGAAAACAAAGAAGATTCTGTTTCACAATTCACAAAATGCAATGCAGACTCCAGTTTACAGGTTTTAAATTCAGCAACACCACCAGAGCAAACAGCCAGTATTGAATTACAACTTACTTCTGTAGGACAGTCAACAAGGAACCACTATGAATCAACAGCCAAGCAGTCCTGCGGCCTTACTTTTTTGCTTGCAAGTTCTTCAGGTTCTTATTAGCTTTCTTGAGTATCGTTGCCCCAATCTATCAGCATTTAATGTGACCCAGATGTTCTTCCAATGCTTTAGAAAACTTTGGGATTTCTCTGTTTCTCTTGGATGGATTTTCCCTGACGCCAAGCTTCCCTCCACTTTCAAGGAAGACAGAGAACTGCTAATCCATCTTGTCCCACTTTATAAAGTATATTGAAGAAGACTGAAACATGTTCCACATTTTAAAAAAAAAAGTGGGGGGAGCTGGACTACCAGCTCTTGAGCAAATGCCACCATCCACTATTGTCAGATAAGTTTATGGGCCTGTCTTATCTCATTTTGAAAGTTTATGAGAGTCGAGATGGCATCACCAACAACGCTCCCCTGCCAAACGATGTGTCTCTGTCCACGGTGATATTTTACAGCATCTCAAGGTGCCTAAAGGTCTTTTAAGATAACAGACAAAAGTGTTTTTTTTTACAGATTTGCCTCAGTCCAACCATTTTAGAACCTCCCGTGGTCTTGGGAGGGAAGATTTATATTTGAGAGAAGGTGAGAGAAAAATCCATGTATTCACCACAAAATGGAAAATGATTAGAAGACAAGTCTGGTCCTTGACAGCTCTGAATCAAGTGACAGGCAAGGGCCTCTGCATAATTTTATTTTTATTGATAATTTGCTTTATGGTCTTTCTTTTGTCTGGATGTGGAAGATGCAACCCATAACATCTTGCAAAGGCTGTTTCGTTCAGGTTTCTGCTCTGAGAAAGAATCCATGTTAAACGTTGTCCAGGGTCTGCTGGAGCCATCAAACAATTACAAGACCATCAGTTCTCCAGGCATTCTCAAACGACTTTCTCCATTAGAAAATATATTTCCTAACCATGAGATGTTCTGTCTTCATGGCAGCTACCATGTATGATAGGTTGACCTGAGAGATTGTGACTGGCTCAGTTATCCAGTGGGTTCCACTGTTGAGGGAGGACATTAACCTGGATCTCCAGATCCTCCTTCAACACTGAAAAAGCTATGCTCCAATTGGACTATCATCTCAGGCTCTATGGTGGATCGCCACACCATGTACTCATTAGATGCTGTCCCAACTCAAACAATAAAACTAGAGATGGGTTGTCTTTACCAAATGCCCAAAGATCACACCAAGAGAAGGTAGCAGTGGAGGGATGATACTCCTGAAGAAAGTAATGGTGTAAGCCCACATTTTCATTCTAGGGTACAGGAGGTTGAAGTTCAGTCTGACAGCCCCCCATTTCTACCTCTCAAAATGCCCATCAGAGCAAAGCATTCTGGGAGATCTAAAACAGCGGCCATCAGCCCAGCAGGGTTGAGATAGCAAAGGAAATACAGGAGGCTCGAACACGCTTTCATAAACAGTGTTGAAAAATCACAGCAAATTTGAAAGAACGCTACTTCACCACGCTGGCTTTCTCTGCTTCTTTCAGTCCCTGTTCAAGTTTTAGGGTGCGTTTTGGAGGTTTATTTCTAACTTTGCAGACCGTGTGTTCCTGGGAATGTTGCATTTCTCTAAGTCTGTTCACACATGACTCATTTGAGAAAGGACACAAGAAGAAAGAATGACTTTAGGTTGCTTTTGTGGGTTTTTGTTTTTTGAAAAGCTGGGGTGCTTGTCACAATTCAAGATGCTAGGAAAGCTTCGTCTAGGCTGTTCTTGGACAGTCGGCTGTGCTCCCTTTTTGCTGTTAAAATTCATGTTGCATAGAGCGACAAGTGTTAGTGACAGAGCAGCCACAAAACTGTTACTGGAGACAAAGCAAAGGAGAAAAAGTGAACCCATTGATGGGAAGGTGAACAAGACCAAGGGGTTGAATGGGCTCCTACATCCTCTCCTCTCTCTCCCTCCCTCCCTCCCTCCCTCTCCCTCTCTCTCATCCTCCATGGCCAAAAACAACATAGGGAATCACTTCCTCCTTTCCATCTCAAATCCTGCAACCCGCAAAACAACTTATTTGCATTTTTATTTGCAGTTGTAACTCAACTCTTCATCCGGTGGGCTTTGGCGCACAGAGTAACTGGCCTTAATTTAATTGGAATTTGAAGATTACTTGAAGCCGCAACAATAAGAATTTGCCGGTAATCTGTTCCATGAGAATGTTTTGTATTTATATTTCCTTATGACGTAGGTTTAATTGCTGATGGCTTCCAGTGGGAATAACTTGACAAATCTCTGAGAAATTTGACACGGCCTGATTGATCTTTCTCTCTCTTGTAAAACCAGATCATCAAAACAGAAATGCATTTGCGGATTATTATAGTCTGTCTGGAGGCAAGTTGAATTTTTGATACGGCTTGTGATACACTGTGACTACAGATGCTGCCTTTCCGCCATCATTGTAATATTTCAAGGTCAACATATTAGTGCAAGCACCCCACTTTCTTGAGTGAGTAGACACCTTTGGGGGAGAATTCCTAGGGGGTCTCAATTCCATCCCCGAGGAGAGGGAATTAATGTACTAGCAGAAGCTCCTGAGAATACCATGGACAAGCAAGGAAATAAATCAATGCCTCATTGGACAAATGAACCCAGATTTCTCACTTGGGACACACATGATCAAATTATCCTACTTTGCACACATTATGCAAAGACCCAGTTCTCTGGAAAGGACTCTAAGGCTGGGAAAGGTGGAGAGGAGAGGGAAAGAGAAGAAGGCAACCAGCAGCAATCAGGTGGACTCAATTACAGTGTTGATGGCTGGACCTTTGGAAGATCTGAAGGACCAAGTTGGGGACAGAGCATCCTGGAGAAAGCCTATCTATGTGGTCATCCCAAAAGTGCTTTTCCAAAAGGTAACTGGACTTTCTTGGTTTTTTTTTCCCTTGAAAACATTTCGCTTCTCATCCAAGAAGCTTCTTCCGTTCTGAATGGAAGAAGCTTCTTGGATGAGAAGCGAAATGTTTTCAAGGAAGAAAAAATCAAGAAAGTCCAATTGCCTTTTGGAAAAGAACCTTGGGAGAACCATGACCTGGATGACTGAGAATCTCCACAGATATCTATGTGGTTGCTAAGAATCAACATTGACTTGATGGCATATGATCAATCAATCAATCAATCAAGTGGAGGTAAATCACAACTTCTCTTGGAAACCTGGAGAGTCAGAGACCTAAATTCCTATCTAGTTTTTTTTTAAGAATCACTTATATTCCTAAGGACAGCCACAGAGTCAGAAGCAAAGTGCCTTCAGCCAGCACCCATCTTTTCCCTTCATTTAATTTAAGGAACAAACAACACACACACATACACAACATATGTCCCTGAACATATCTGCACTTGTATTTCTGTATGACTTAGGTCTAATTGCAGCTGCTTGAAATATTCACATGTTTACCAAAACGTGGCAAACCATCTGCAGATGGTGATGAAAACCTTTGCATTGCTATCTGCTCTGGTGTTTATTTTTATTTTTTCCCAGAGGATTTGGTACAGGAACTCCTTGAGTAACAATGGAAAAGAAGGTGGAAATGATTGACAGAACAGGAGATAGAAAGAAAGAGAAAGAGAAGAAACCACTGTGAAGGTGTTCAGATAGCATTCTGCCCATCACTTAAGTGGAAATTGATAACTTTGTAAAAAGTCTAAAGCTTTGGGGAGAGCCAAGTCAGTTTACTGGCATTTTATTTTTGTTGATAAAAGAAATATGTCGAAAGAATTCAGATAGGGATCTTGGCATTCATGTTTATGGGGTACCTTGTTTTTACATAGGCTTTAAGAAGCCCCATGGTTGAAGTCTTAAGATGAATGTAAGAATGATCAACTCAGAAGTTTTATTTCTTCTGCCATTATGGTCATAATAAATCAATTTAAAATAGATGAAAATGCTGATAATTGGAAATGGGGATGACACGTTGATATACTTCATGAGATGGGACATGAAAGCTCCCGTTTTGAGTGGAATTGATCTTGGCACTAAATTAAAGTATAATTTGCCGCAACTGTTTTGCTCCTTACAGCATCTCCTTATGTAATAAAGATTATTAATTTGGATGAAATGAACAGCACTGTATCTACAATGCAAACATAAGTTTATGACTACCCATTGAGAAGAATTATCGACTAGACTCTATTTACACTGCATGACATGGAGGAAGATTTGAGTCATAATTTTAGCATCCTGCAGAAAAAGCAGTATTGGGGAAAATGTTCTCAGAAACAAAGAGAAATAGAGAAATTGGCTATGTCTAGTTTGATGAAAAGAAGGACTAGTGGGGACATGATAGCAGTCTTCCAATATTTCAGGGGCTGCCTCAAAGAAGAGGGAATTGGCACGTCAAGAGACGCGACAGTGAACTCAACGGAGGGAAAGGAGACCATTGAAAGAATCTGTTTATTCGTTTCCCCAAAAAAGGCTATCAGTGGCCTCATTTCTTGAGAGATTTTCAGGAGGCACCATGGTTAAAATGAAATGTACATCTTCTGGATGTTTGGCAAAGGACCACGTGAAGATGTCATGCCCCTATCAGAATCTGAGGCCGAGCAGCTGACAGGGAGTGGGAGTGGAAGAAACTGGGGAAGGGCAAAGTCCAGCTGGGCAGAGCAGAGAAGAGCAGGAGAGAGGAAGAACAAGGGAGAGGGAATTCGGAGGAAGACCCAGGCCCACCCCCTCTTCATCCTAGGGCACGCAGGGGGGAACGGAGAAGGGAGCAATGTGGGGTGCATGGCTTATGGGGGAGGAAAGGGCCCTGATTCCCTTCATTCGCTGCTGCTGGGAACACAGTGTTTAAAAAGGGAGGTTGCACATAGCAACTCATGAGACGCAAATTGTGATTTATCTTTTATAGCTGAGGCTTATCTGGGTTCCTGGCATCTTCCCAACTGTGTGTGTTTTGTTGGCCTTTAAAGTCTGCAATTCCTTATCCTTCCCTGTCCAGTTAATTGCTGCAGCGTGGTTTGTTTGGATTTTTTAGTTACAGTTTGTATGTACTTTGTTTTCGGAATGAATTTCCTGCACTTAAAAGACTCTTCCTGGGAGAGTTTTTCTCTAGCCGAAGATAACCTGGACATTGGGGGCAAAGTAGGAGATAATAAAGGGACTCTTCTTGCTTATTTGACTGTGTTGCCTTTGTGCCACGCCCCTTTGGGTCATCACAGAAGAACTTAAACAACCATTCCTTGCTTTTTAGGGCAATCTTCTTTTTGACCCTGATGTCAAGCTTCATCCTTTTCTCCGTCTCAGTCTGGTCATCTCTTACAAGATCCTCCCTAGTTTTTCCAGAGAGTAAGGGTCCCTTTCAGACTTGTAGGATTCTTCAAATGTCAACTTATGAGCTACAGTGGCGCAGTGGTCAGAGTGCAGTACTGCAGGCTACTTCTGCTACCTGCTGGCTGCCTGCAATTTGGCAGTTCCAATCTCACCAGGCTCAAGGTCGACTCGGCATTCCATCCTTCCGAGGTGGGTCAAATGAGGACCCAGATTGTTCGGGGGTAATAAGCTGACTCTGTAAACTGCTTAGAGAGGGCTGTCGAGCACTGTGAAGTGGTACATAAGTCTAAGTGCTATCGTTAAGTGTTATTGTTATCTTATAATAAAGACAGAACTAATGTTGATGGTTGTGTTTCTGGTCTCCCTCAAAGGGTTGATATACATCTTGAAATTATTAAAGTATTTCTCCCCTCCCCTTTTAATTTTCAAAAAACTAGGGAGGGTCTCTTCGGAGAAACTTTCCATATCCTCCCTCTTCTGTGGGACACCTTTTGCACAATAATTGCCTAATCCGTGGTTCTTCTTCCTCCTGTCTCCCAAGGTCATTCCCACAGACCATTCCAGGTAAAGCAATTTATATTTCTTTAGAATTTAGAAAGATGTCGAATATTCTCATTGAATTCTTGGGGGATTTTGCTGGAAGCCTGGTGTCCTTTCCTGTTAGAGGCCATGAAAAGACTTTCATCTCTTTGTTTTATTCACACAGGCCTTTTAAACAATGAATTTGATGCTCCTGTGACATTCATTCTTTCTTTTGCTTTCTTCTTTTTTTTCTTTTAAATTATGGCTTTGAACTGCTAATGAAGTCTATTTTCTGCCATCAGAAATGAGATTTTGGAAAATGTTTCATTTTAGCCTTTTGGAAGTTTGGTGGAGGGATAGGTGGGTTGGATACAGTGGCTGTTCATTTTCTTTTTTGCAATGATTATTTTGTGTTTTTAATATCACAGTAGCATTTGACACCTTTCATTGTAAGCTTCCTTAGGAAGGCTTACCTGAGAGTAGACGCACACCAGGGCTGGTACAGTAGATTACCTTATGTGAATCAATGAAGGTGTATTTTATACTTCCTTTTTAATTGTTGCTTTTGAGAATTTCATCCGAGATAATGGATGGCGTAACTTATTGTACAGGATTAAGTGATGATATTTATTGCCAAAGATCCATATGAACAATTTGTGTTAATTGGGGTTTGTTGAAAATGATAAAAGTCTCCTGAGTTAATCACTTCCTAGTTACTGTATATTACTTTGGGGCCTTGGTTTATTCAGGACTCAGGTAGGGGAAACCATCTCAGTTAATTGCATGTGCATGTGTCTGTGTGTCTATATGTCTGTGTGTATGTGAATTTTAGACCCAAACATGTTCTAACACCCCTCTGTTATGGGACTAATATTTGGCCAAGCCAACAGAGCTGAGTAGAGTAGTAGGGTGCCGATTCTGTGTTCCAGTTCTTGGAACAAAGACAAAATCCTAGACTAACCCTGCAAGGATGAGGCTTATCTGGGCATGCTTATCTCTGCCTCCACTTCCACATCCGCTGCTTGTGGAGAAGAATTCCATTCCATTCCATTCTCATTCAGTAGGAGCCCCTGAAAGTCTTCTAACCATACCATCCCTTCGATATTTTGGCCCACAAATCAGATCAAAAACTTTGAAGCGCCGTTTTTGCCCATCTTCAACATCCCTGCCATGATCTGGTAGAAGTCGCCATCCCTCCGGAGATGTTCCACAAAGTCTGAGTATTTTACAGATAGAGCTTCTTCGATCTCCGTCTTTCCCATTAGTTTTATTTATTTATTAATGTATTTATTTTGCCTCGCCGAGACTGGCCTCTGAAGCAAGCTGTTGCCTTCTAGCTACGGCAGGAACATCCCTGAAGATGTTTGCTTGACTTATAATGAATAAGTAATCAGACTCGGGAACACCACAATCACAAGTCACATCCTGACAGCTCGGAACAACTTTCTCAAAGCGCTCTGATCTGCCGTTTTACCTTTCTGCAAAGTGCATAAGTGATGGGGCTTGACTGGTAGCGGCTAAGATACCTCTAGGCACAGACGTCACCTGTGGACATGTTTGTACTCCTGGGCAGCCCAGCCAGTGCAGATAATTTCAAGAAGGAAGAGCAAGAAGAAAAGGACAGATCTAAACACTGCACCACCTGTGGAATTGCATTCAGGTCTATTCAGATCTAAGTATGGCTAACTTCGGCCTGAATTTGGTTGGACTGATGTGGTTAAAAGTTTATTCTCACCTTGTTAAAGATTCAGGACACTGTTTTGTCAACATTCAGCTGCAAAGCTCCTTCGTTTTCAATAAAAAAAAAACCCATCTTCTCCCTTGCCAGATCACAGGAAGGATGGAACACAGGAATAGACTGGTTCTGAATGGGAAGTTAGTTTCGTTGCTGGGATTCTCAAAACCACATCCTTTTGTTCTCAGTCAGTCTTGCTAAAGAGCTTCTGAAAAACTTGTGCTTGGAAATAATTACTTTTAGTTGTAGACAGCTGTCAAAGAGGCTGACAGATGCTTGACTGCATCTGTGCTGGTACCCAAATCTAACAAGGATGACCAGATGTGAGGATACAAACATCTTGGGAACTCAGGTTCAAATCTGAGCCTAGCTGTCCTAATTTTTATGGAGAGTGGTCTTCTGGTTGAAGGGCTCCTCTGTGAGTGGTGAACCCCTGCCCCCTTGATGCGGGGTGGACTACAACTCCTAGCATTCACAACTACAACTCCTAGTATTCACAACCACTATGGTCAATTTTGATGGATGTTGGAATTTCTTGGCTCAGAATGAAAACAACAAAAAGAGAAATAGACTGTGATATTGCACAGTCAAGTTATGTGCTCAGAAGGTTTATGGATCACCTGCTTAGTATCTTCCTCACTATTGTCCATGGAGATTCTCTGTCATCCAGGTCCCAAAGATGCCTTTACAAAAGGTAACTGGACTTGTTTTTCCTTGAAGACATTTAGCTTCTAAGAAGCTTGTGCTGTAAACAGGAGGTAAAGTTCCCCCTCACACATCCATGCTAGTCGTTTCCGACTCTAGGGGGTGGTGCTCATCTCCGTTACAAAGCCGAAGAGCCAGCGCTGTCCGAAGACATCTCCGTAGTCACGCAGCCAGCAGGATTAAAGCACCAAAGGCACATGGAATGCTGTTCCCTTCCCACCAAAGGGGTCCTTATTTTTCTACTTGCATTTTTTTACATGCTTTCAAACTGCTAGGTTGGCAGAAGCTGGGACAAGGAACGGGAGCTCACTCAGTTATGTGGCGCTAGGGATTCAAACCATTTGAACTGCCAACCTTTCTGATCGACAAGCTCAGCGTCTTAGCCACCAAGCCACTGCGCCCCATGAAACAGGAGATAGGAGGTGTCATATCCCACCCCCTCTGAAAGAGGGGTCAAAGAGGCCATTGACATCAAGATTGACCCCACTTATCTCCTGTTTACAACACAGTCCTTTCAGCGGGTTCCAAGAAGGTTCCGCACCCATTTGCACTATCCAGGTGACCCCGAGGGCACAGATAAACCTCCAAGCGGCCACAACAACTCTCAGAGAAAGTGCTAACGACCAGATGACTGCAAGGAATATAAATCCTTCCATTCTCCACCATTCAGACAGAACTGAAGAAGCTTCTTGGATGAGAAATGAAACATCTCCAAAAAAAACCAAAGTCCAGTTGCCTTTTGACCAAGCTTCCTCACTGTTGGGAGGTATCCAGTGGTGGGATTCAGCCAGTTCGCAGCCATTCAAGAGAATCCGTTGTTAACTTTCTGAGCAGTTTGGTTTACTGGTTGTTGGAAGAAATCATTAGGGCAGAGAATCGGTTGTTAAAGTATTTGAATCCCACCACTGGAGATATTTTGTATTTCCACTCAAATTCATTATTTTTCACATGGCAAATTTTGCACTAATCTACATGCGTTTGAGGCAGTGGTGGGATTCAATTTTTTTTACTACAGTTCGGTGGGCATGGCTTGGTGGGTGTGGCATGGCTTAGTGGGTGTGGCATGGCTTAGTGGGTGTGGCATGGCTTAGTGGGTGTGGCATGGCTTGGTGGGTGTGGCATGGCTTAGTGGGTGTGGCATGGCTTGGTGGGTGTGGCAGGGGAAGGATACTGCAAAATCCCCATTCCCTCTCCACACCGCACTAACCTGCTTTCCAGCTCTGTTCTCCTGTGCAGGGCAACCAAAGAAGACCCGGCCGATCAGCTGGGACTCAATGGGAGGCAGAGAAGAGATGGGGGCAGTCAAGAGGTGGTATTTACCAGTTCTCCAAACTACTCAAAATTTCCACTACTGGTTCTCCAAAACTGGTCAGAACCTGCTGAATACCACTTCTGGTTTGAGATCCTTCCTTCCTTCCTTCCTTCCTTCCTTCCTTCCTTCCTTCCTTCCTTCCTTCCTTCCTTCCTTCCTTCCTTCCTTCCTTCCTTCCTTCCTTCCTGTTTTTCTTTTGCATCTTCTCTTTCTTTGACAATAGGTATGTTGCATTTCTAACTCACCACCATCAACAGCTGGATCTCAATCTTGGACTTTTTATTTATTACCTATAGTACTTGGGTTATTTTAAACTCTTAAAGTTCATTTTCATGCAAGTCTTGGCATTCTTTTTTTCTCACCTGACTTGAACATTCATTTATGACCTACGTATTCATTTCAGCAATCACTGAGAAATCACACCCAGACACAACAAAATAACGGGTCCTGTTGCACTATACATGATATATTGTTATCAAATCACTAGTTCTCATAAAATTCCTCCCAATTCTTTGAGGAAATATAGATATTTTCCAAGTTGGAAGACACCCTAGTAAACAATCATATAAAACTTGGCATTATGGCATTGGCAATAAATATGCATATATTTTTTTTTAACAAAGAGATATCTTGTGTCGACTCAAGGACCTCCTGCATAATTCAGCTACTGAACAATAGCACATCTACTTACTTAAAGAATAAAAAATCTGCAAGAAACAGAGCTGTAAAAGAAGACTAGATATGTCTTCAGATGCAATTAATGCTATTGATTTATTGTCAATGCAAGTGCAGAGAATGTGTCTTTCAGATCAAATTGCTTGGTCTGAAACTCTCTAATCTTGCCGCTATCTCCACTGACCCACAAACACAAGGGCACAAACCATCAGATGAAGCAACCAAGAGCCCAGAGAGAAATTGTGGGTTTGCACCACGAAAGACACAGCCTTCTCCCCCAACCATCTAATGTAAGCATGCATAAACAGATGGCTCCACTATGTTAAAGCTTTTTCTTACAGCCTTCCAGCTTCTGCTTCCCTCTGATAATAAACATTTTTCTGGCTCGCCTCCTGAAGGAATGAAGGGGATGCTGTAGCTTTGTGTAATTGTAAATCTTCTAAACTATCTACTTACCAGATACTTTGGTGGAGAAAAATGCCCTGTTTTTTATGGCTGATTTGCATCCTGCAGTATTCAGATTAGTCTCTGAAATGTAGAGTTTTGCTTGCTTGTTTCTGGGTCTTTGCAGACACCGCCGGTCTGGGATTTGTTCCAATGGACACTGGGACCAGGGCTATAGAAAATGTAGACTATAGAAGTTCTAGAGGTCAATCCTTTCACAGCTAGAGCTGTGGAATTTGAAGAATTTGTTTATCTCTCCTGGACCAAGCCCAAGGTTCCTTTTCTGTGTCAAGTAAAGGTCAGGTGAGCAGATGCATTCAGGAAGATCTCATAATCATCAACAAGATTGGGGTGGAAGTTTTCTACTGTTGCTTCCTAGCAGTTGCTCTGTACAGCATATGGCCTCTGATTTTGGAGACAACAAGGTGTTTTGGAGACTAGTACCTTTGATGGACCCAGTTCTTCATGAGTTTGGGTGGCAGCAAAAGTTTAACTACTTCAGTCTTCAAATTGATACTGTTGCCAAAGGAAAGAAACCCACCAACATCCAAGGTAGATGTTGATCTGTCTATGTTGAGTCAATGCAACATTGGTTGGCTTGAAAGTCATACAGGTAGTCCTGGTTTAATGACATCTTGTTCAGCAACCATTCAAACTTATGAGGATGCTGAACAAAGGGGACTTATGACCGATCCTGAAAGTTCTGACCATTGTAGCACCTCCATAGTCATGTGACTGCAATCCAGGTGTTTGGCAACTGGTCCAGATCTCCAACCATCACAGCATCCCACAGTCACACGATCACAAGTTGTGACTTTCCTCATCAGCTTACCACAAGCAGAGTCAATGGGGAAGTCCAATGTTGCGATCACATGAAGTCCTCACTTAATTGCTGTTGCTAAGTGGCACGGTTATATGATGATGTTTTTGGGTCTGTGTCGCTTAATGATGGACATTCTGATCCTGATGACCATCATTAAGTGAGGACCGTCTGTATGATCAGTGTGTGGAAGACTACATTTGAAGGCCAGATGGGCCAGACCCAAAATGGAGGATCAAGCTGGCTTGGGAACTCTGGGGATTGAAGTCCACACCTCTTCAAGTTGCCAAGGTTGAGAAACCTTTTAAATGGAAGAAGAAAGAGGAACCAAAGACATCAGTGTTGTATTGTGAACCATCTTTGCCCCCAACCTCATTATTGTCTGCCAAGCTTGGCGTAGGGACAGATACTGTATAAAGGAGAAGGAGGAAGAAGAATGATCAAGGGCAGCTCCCCAAACCGGGATATATAAAAAATTAAAAATGCAGATTAAAACCAACAACAAAAGACAGACTAAAATCATTTAGGAGCCTGGAGGAAGAGATGCATCTTGTAACTTGGCTGAACACCGACAGGCTGGCAAACAAACCCAGCTCCCAAGTGAGTCTCTTCCACAGCTCGGGAGCAACGGAGGAGAACGTCTCTTTTGTGCAAGAAAGATGGACTTCCAAAAGGAGGGCCCTCTTCCCACCCATCTTCTCTGCTGGAAAGAGAGAGAGCCAAAGGTGAGAGCGGCTGCAAATTTCATTCGGTGCTCAGAGGTCAGGAGGAAATTATAAATTTCATCACCGGGAAAGATGTGTAAAGCATGCCACCAGCTGTTTTAGCTGTCAAGTCAAGATGAGTCAGCTCCGAATACACCTCTGTTTCCTGTCCCTTCTGTCTCTGGCTCTCTCTTTTTATTCCTTTCCTCCCTGCTATTGTTAGTACTGTGATTTCCAAACCTCAAATTAAAGATTCATGCATGAGATTGCGTACATAACTCTTTTGCCCAGTTCAAAGCAATAACAACGGCAGAATGCAAATTGGACCGGCCGGCTACGATTCAGCTGGAATGAGCTACTTGGCATTAATAAGCGAGACAGGCTGGCGGGAAGGGACTTACAGACTACAATTCCTTGTCATTCTGCATTTCTGGGCACCACCCAAGACATTTTTCAATGCGGAGAAGATGAATGCAAATTCCTGCCAAAGGACTGGTGATTCAAGGGACCACAATGCTCCTGTTCTTCAAAGCAAGAAGGGTTATTTGGTCCCGTGTTCAGTTGTTCTCACAACCCCACCAATGGAGAGATTTGGGTTTCATCATATCCATGGCTACATCTGCTTAGGGTTAATTCCAACCCTGGTTGAAGGCTGGGGAGGGAGATATCATAAGGAACAAATTAATTGACTTGAACATATGAAGAACAGTTGCGGAAATTGCGTTGTGTCTAGTTTGATGAAAAGAAGGACTAGGGGTGACATGATAGCAGTCTTCCACTATCCAAAGGGCTGTCACAGAGAAGAGTGTTCTTGGGAGCAATGGCCAAACAAGAAGCAACAGATGGAAACTAACTAAGGAGAAAAGCAACCTAGAACTAAGAAGAAATTTCCTGAAAGTAAGAACAATTAACTAGTGGGGCATATTCAGGGTGCATCATGGCCATATTAAATAGTCAGGGGCTCTGGAGAATTCTATTATTTCTGACTCTTGTTGGAAGAGTTGTTATTCCTGATGGGCCACTCCAAGACTTCAAACCCAATCGGGGGCTGGACTTCGCAAAGGAAATCCTAAGGCTCCAGATCCAAATCCAGCAAGCACCAGCACACCACATCCCAATAATTTTCTGCTAATAACTACTTAAATCAATTCCATGTTATGCCCAACTGCCTCTTCCATATGGCTGGCCAAGAAGATCTGTGGAGGTGGGATTTTTTTTTCTCCCTGGCTCCTGGGCTAAATCTGGCCCACTTTTCGACTCCACCTGCTGTCAGGAGTCCAACAAATCCACCCCCATTCAAATCATAAGTCTCTAGCCACATCTCGGAGAAAAGAAAATTGATTTATTAGAAGCGGACATGTTGGTGTTAGCTGGATGTAGCCGATACTAAAGTACATCATTCATTTCCCCCTTGACCCTGGTTTTCCCCCTATCCCCTGGATGTATATTCTCCAATGGGACACATCCATCCCCAAGAGTCATCAATCATGCTCTCCAATAATTTTCTTGTGCTCTGACAACTTTGGGCTGCCAGGATGATTATCTAGGCACTTAAGGAATGCACTGTTTTCCCTCACTCCCTTTTTCTGGCAGCTAAAAAGACCAAAGAAGTATCTTTTTAGTTGACACCTCCCTTTCACCAGCTTCTCCCCTTCCACCAAATTTGATCCCATCCTGTCCAGCTTTTGGAGAGAGTTATTCTACTGGTGGAGCAATGGTCGGATCAGGGGATTTCTGAATCCATTATCTTAAATGGTTACCCACGTTGCCCTGAGTTGAAAAGAAAAACAAGGACCTGTAAGATATTGTCTCCTTTCTATAGGCTTTTTACTTGCTGATTTTAACTCTTCGTTATAATTAATAATTTTACTTCTTGTGCTTGGTTTAATTGCAGCTTTTAATGTCATGCTTTTCAATATTGTTGTTTTGTTGCTGTTGTAATCACCCAGGAGACTTTGTCGTAGGAAGGAGAAAAAAAAATACAAAATCAATGTTTGCTCCAGCCTCGAAGAAGAGTAGGCCCACCTGCTTAAAAACACAATGGCCCACTCAGCAAAGATCAGCTGCTACTGTCAAGGACATGTTGCTTCTTTCATTAGTTTGCATTGATCCAGGGATATTTTATAAGGCTCCTATCTCCTTGTCACACTGGCACAAAATCTTGTTTGAAGATAGCCATTAAACCAAGAATTGTAGCAGCCTCCTCAATTATTATTCTGCGGTTTGGTATTTCTGTAGGCCACACCAAAGTAGCCCAGTCTTGTCTTGGAGACATTTAATGAAGCATCAGCACCTCATTAAGGAAGTCTTCCAAATCCATACAACAACCTATTTTCCAATTCTGGCTAAAATGTAAACAAAAGGATGCTAAGATTAAAGTCTGCAGAATAAGTCACTGAGGCTTCCCTGACACAAATGCTTGCAGCAGAATCCCGAAGTTCTGGTCTTAAAGGTGAGCAGAGGAATTCAAATGAGCAGAAAGGGAGTAATTATTTTTCGTGGAATGATAAAGATGAAATCTTCGTGCCTTCATCAAGTCCCTCCCAGCTGGGCAAAAATCAAGGAAACAAAATGAGATGGATTTTGGTACGATGTCACTGGTCATCTTGACATCTCTTGGCGTCAGTATAGATTCTTGGAAACTGCAAAGAACCATTTCTCACTCTCGATCATTAGCGAGTTACTTGAGATGGAGATTCTGAATGAGATGAAATGTTTCTTCCTGGGTTTCTTGCCACTTGGGCTCAGTTGTGTGGTGGAATGTAGCCTGGATCCCCAGAAGGGAGGGGCTGCATTCCAGAGGAATAAGAGATGGCAAAGTTTAGATTGGTTGGGCTGAAGAGTATCAAATTAACTCTTTCTTAGAAGTTCTCGGAGCATAGATTTGATGATGCAAGGAGTTTGCTTCCGTTTGGCAAGATTCTGTCTATAGGTGAGGAACAATAGAGAAAACTGCTTACAAGTAAGTCTTCCTTGGTTTTGGAGCCTGACAATTGTCATTTGAGATAAGTTGCAAAGAGATTCACTTTTCCTTGTTGCTTTTTATATCTCTTCTCCTTTCTATTTTTTTTTCTAGATCCCACACAGCCTCTCATGAAGATGAAGATGAATAAAAAGAGGAAGAGTTCATGCTTCATCCTCACCGAGAACAAATGGGTAACAATTTAATGGGTGTATAGACACCCATTATGGAAAAATTCTTGCCATGTTGAGAAAAATATCTCTAGCCGAAGGGACTGGCTGGGTTCAGTTCATAGAAGATATTAATGCTGGCTGGGGAATTCCGAAAGTTGAAATCCGCCCCTCTTAAAGTTGCCAACTTTGAAAAGCTTTGCATGAAGCCTCAACTTAGGTTTACCCTCAAAACTGACAACGGCTGCATTTCTATAATGTCTCCAAAGAAATAAATAAATAATATTTTGGCTTAACCCAATGCAATACGAGTTCAAGAACGTGCTAAGAGAGTCTGACTAATTTGAGTCTGTGGATTGTGTTACCTGTGGTAAAAATATTCCATTTGAACTAAAAAAAATTTACAGGATAATCTTTCGGTATGCCTCGAAACACGTACAGCTTTTGAGAATTCAAAGGTGCTTGGAAAACGGATGGAGATCTTAAAGCAACCGTATGTTTATGCCCTTAAAAAAAAATCCATGTATGAAAAAGTTCCATTTCAGAGAAACTAACTCGCACATCACAGCTTCTTTCTGCTCTCCTCCCGGGGAACATTAATTGATTAAATAGATGGATATGCCATAAAATGACCTCCCCGTCTTTGCCCCCCCCGCCCCTCCCTCCACCATTCACGTATCTGCTCCACTAGGTGGCAGGCTTTGAAATGCAAACACAGGAAGGTGATTAGACAAACCTTGGCTATCACAGGAGCATCCTGAATCTTTCTTTAAAAGAGCCTCTTTGGTGAGCATTGAACACACAGCTGTTTGCAGCCAAGGACAGCAATGCCAAACAAACCACACCCTACCCAACAAGGAACGGTTGTCAAAGCCTTTGTGTCTGAAGATCTTAATCATGTGAGAAGGACCCTGGAAGATTCCCAAACCACATTCACACAAAATGAACTCTTACTATAATCTCACTCATTCAGCTCAATGGAAGAGGAGTGGCTTTGGAAGCTTCTTCCAAAGGAAAGGAGAATTTTGGAGACATTCTCATGGTGAATTATAGTCTTCCTACTCTTTATTTTGTAGCACGTTGGCCAAGGAGAAGGTGCAAACATCCTGCCTTTTGTTATGCCATTGTCATTCTGTGGATTTTCTCTAGCTTCTCACACTTTGGGCCAAACCAAGAGAAGACCTCAAGAGGAATCCTCCCTGGATCTTCTGCGGTGGCCATGCTTCTATCACCAAAAGAGGAGACTCCTCCATTAAGAAATGGTTGGAGATGTTCTCCTTCTCCTGGCGAGCTTTGCAGAAATGACGCTCCCAATTTGTCACCCCTCAAGTCTGGTGGAAGATCCCATAGGCAATTTATGGGTAGTCCTTGACTTATCACCACAATGGAGCCTGCCAGTTATGCTTATAAGTCATGAGGGTCATAAACCAGTCATGTCGTTGACCAACTTGACTTTATGATCGTTAATTTCTGGAGACTGTTAAGGGAACAAAGCTGCTATTGGCCCATTTAGCTGAAAACAAGAAACACATGCTGGCTTTCAATAAAAATGTCATAAAATTTGGTCCTGTGATGTGGGAGAGGGTAGCCATTGGATCTTTGGAAGTGGATAATAAATATCCCTGGGGAGGCCTGTTTGATCTTTGCTAATTGACTTTTCGTGAGTCAAGAACTCTCAGTATTCCATCCTTATACAATCTGGTGTTGAGACTACAAGTCCCAGGATTCCCCAAGGATCTATTCTGGTGACCATGTTCTGTCTGTGCATCTGGAGGATGGAAGGCAGCGGTTGGCGGGTTAACTCTTGGCCAGGGAAGCAGAAAATGAGATTCCAGTTATTAGTTGATTTATTGCCCTTTCCTTCATCTGCATTCAGGACTCGGAAGAAAATGTTCCACTCCAGAGCATTAAGCATTTTCAAAAGAGCAGGAACATTAAAAATTGAAATCATAAAATAGACATGTAAATATAGTGGAGGTAAACGGGGTGAGTGAGGCAGCCAGCCAGCCAGCCAGCCAATCCCACCACTTCTGTGTCAGCTTAGGGACTCCAACGCAGATCTAAGTTGGAATATCTTACCCGGATAGAAATGGAGAAGGACAGGCCACGGGCTGGTCCATCAAGCTTCATATTGTCCACTTGACAGGCCATTTGTCTTGGGAAACTCCTACATTTGATAAGACCACGCTTGGAATCCTGCATCCAGTTTTGGTCACCACGTTATAAAAAAAGATGTTGAGACTCCGAAAAGAGTGCAGAGAAGAGCAACGAAGACGATTAGGGGGCTGGAGGCTAAAATGTACGAAGAGTGGTTGCAAGAATTGGGGATGTCTAGTCTAAAGGAAAGAAGGACCATGGGTGACATGATAACAGTGTTGCAATATTTGAGGGGCTGCCTCAAAGAAGAGGGGCTGGTCAACCTCTTCTCCAAAGCACCTGAAGGTAGAACAAGAAGCAATGAATGGAAACTAATCAAGGAGAGAAGCAGCCAAGAACTAAGAAGAAATTTCCTAACAGTGAGAACAATCAACCAGTGGAACAACTTATCTCCAGAAATTGTGGGTGCTCCAACACTGGAAGTTTTTAAGAAGAGACTGACCTGCTACACGGTTTCCTGCTTGAGCAGGAGATTGGACTAGAAGACCTCTAAGGTCCCTTGCAACTCTGTTATTCTGTTCTGTTAAGTTTAACGGATGTTCTTCTAATTTCTTGGCTGATTGTTGGGAGCTGCCCTGTGCCGCAGAGCGTTGGGTAGGATTCACGTTTCATAAACTTATCATTCTTATCATGGTTGCTGGTGTTAGCTAGCTCATCTCCTTTATTTTCTCCTAAGGGCCCTTTGAGGTCAACCCTATTGTGGCTCTCAATTGAAAGCCCATTTGCAACAAAGACCTGGAGGAAAGAAGGCAGCAAGAGGCTTCTATTGCATCTTCTTCTTCTTCTTCTTCTTCTTCTTCTTCTTCTTCTTCTTCTTCTTCTTCTTCTTCTTCTTCTTCTTCTTCTTCTTCTTCTTCTTCTTCTTCTTCTTCTTCTTCTTCTTCTTCTTCTTCTTCTTCTTCTTCTTCTTCTTCTTCTTCTTCTTCTTCTTCTTCTTCTTTTTTTCATTATCTCTTGCCGAAAAGAAACATTTGAGCACATGTGTTGGGCAGTCATACTTTGCTCAGCTGTTTTCTTCTAGCCCTTCAGCCATCTTGCCTTCGCCAATTCGTGTTGGTGTCTATCCAGTGAAGAGACGAATTGTGAGCCTCGGTCCATGTTAGATTCCACTTTCCCAGGGGTTAGGAAGCCAGATGAGAGAGACGGACAGGGAGTTTCAGGCAGGATGGCTTTCCAGAGGTGGGTGGTGAGAGAAGGAGTGGGAAGAAGAAGCAGGGGACAAAATTGGGAATTGTTGGAATGTTTTCCTTTCTTGAAAATGAAGGAGGGACAGTTCCTTCATTGGCCTCTTTCATTTCAGCCCATGCTAGATTTGGGGTTGAATAGGGGTGCTTTTATCCAGTGGTGGGTTTCAATTTTTTTACAACTGGTTCTGTGTGCGTGGCTTGGTGTGCGTGGCGTGGTGGGTGTGGCAAGGGAAAGGTTACTGCAAAATCCCCCTTCCCTCCCCACCCCACTAACCTGCTTTCCAGCTCCGTTCTCCTGGGCAGGGCAATCAAAGAAGACCCAGCAGATCAGCTGGGACTCAATGGGAGGCAGAGAAGAGATGGGGTTGGCGGGGCCAGTCAGAGGTGGGATTGGCAGGTTCTCCGAACTATTCAAAATTTCCGCTACCGGTTCTGCAGAACTGGTTAGATCCAGCTGAATACCATCTCTGCTTTTATCACAAATATGGAATTTTCGTGGCTCAGCGGTACAATAGAGGTAATCCTCCACATACAACAGTTTGCTGAGTGACTGTTTGAAGTTGCAACGGCACTGAAAGAAATGGGTATTTTTCGTACTTATGTCCGTTGCAGCATCCCCATGGTGCTCAAAATTCAGATGCTTGGCAACTGACTCTATTTATGATGGTTGGAGTCCCGGGATCATACGATTCCCTTTTGCGACCTTCTGAGCAAAACCAATGGGGAAGCTGGATTCACTTAACAACTGCATGACTAACTTAGCAACTACAGTGATTCGCTTAACAACAGTGGCAAGAAAAGCTGTAAAACGGGGCCAAACTCACGACAAATGTCTTACTTAGCAACAGAAATTTTGGGCTTGGATACAGTCGTAAGTCAAGAACTATGGGTAGAAGGTTCATGCCTGCATGGAGGCAGCTCACTTAAAAACCACCTTGCTTAACAACAAAATGGTAGCTGTAAATCGACAATGAATGTAGCGCTCATCAAGCAATTGCATCTATTTTTTTAAAGAAAAAAAATCAGATTCAACTGCCGGGAAAAAGCAGAATTTGTCCTGTTAAGATTTAGATTCTCCCTTTCTGCCAGGAGTAGCAAATGGAAACCCAAATATTTCCTCTCCCCATTTTTCCCCCCATAAAATAATTCTGTGGGAGGAGCGGGTTGAGTTATTGGCCCCAAATCACCCTGCGAGCTTCCAGGATGTGAGGTGGACTCCAGAGTGGATCTCTCCCCAGTCCTTGGCCGATAACTTAAGCACTTTACTACCCTGGAAATTGGAATAAATAAAAACTCAAATGCCATCTGATTTAATACACCGATAACCTTGATTTATTATTTCAAGTTCCACCGAGCAGTCGGAGAAATCTGCGACATGAGAAACAAATGAAGCCGCTTTAAGACTTGTTTTCAGAGGCAGTAGAATGTCATTGGGCCCCGAAATAGTAATAGATTTCCTCCCTCGAGAGGCAGGCTAAGAGGGAATGGCTGCCCCAAAGTCACTCAGCTGGTTTTCATGAATAGGTGGTACTAGAACTCCCTGTCTCCTAGGGATTAGGCCACAGTCACCAATCTGGCTTTTGTGCCTGAGGTGGAACTAGAACTCACCGTCTCCTGGTGATTGGTCCAAAGTCATCCAGTTGGCTTTCATGACTAAGGCAGAGTAGAGCTCACCAACTTTTAGGTTCTAACCTGGTTGTCTTCACCACCAGACCAAACTGACTTTTTTTTGTCCTACTCTCCAGATTTCAAATAAAATTCTCTATCCAAGCAAACTAAACCAAACTGCTTCTCTTCCATCCCACCATACCTGAACAAACTTCCATGGTTTGCTGTTGGGTCAGTGTTCCCAACTTAGCAAGTGATCTCCAAAAGGATCCCAGGCCTTGAATGAATACAGCAATCATGGTAATAATCAGCCACACAATTTCTGCAAATTGCGGCTGTTGGATAAGACAAAACAACAACAACAACAACAACAGCAACAATCAATGTTCTCCTTGCTCAGCCCCCTAATTGGCCAATTCACAACTTGTGTTATTGCGAATATGTATCTGGGAGTGGTGGGCATGGCAAGAGGAAGGTCCTTCCGATGACCCAGTTCTTCAATGCTGTCCAGGGAAGGCAATCTTAGGAGAGATACTGATGAGTGCAAGTCAGCTTCCATAGTCCACGTAACCATCGTAATTACAAGCTTAGTGTATAATCACAGCTATAATGTCTGTAACAAGTACCACATAATGAGTAATAGAGTTGATGAAAGGTTTTCTAATTACTTTGGAATGCAAGTCACTAGCAAACACCTAGCATTGTTTGGAAGTAACTGTTCTAATTTTCTTAGGATGGACCATCAGCAATCTTCTTTAAAGCTGACCATGTCAGGCCCCACAAACCAAGAATGACATGTGGAATTACCGTTAAGCAGTTTCTTTATGGTTATTCGCCTACAGACAGAATCTTGCCGGACTGAAGCCGCTTCTTGCATTATTATAGATATACTCTGTGAACTGCTAGGATGGGGCCACCTTCTTTCTCTTCCTACCTACCAGACATTCCAAGGTTGGCTATGTCTTCCCTTTGTGAAGAAGCCTCTCCCTTTTGGGACTCCAGACTGCATTCCACCACTGACCACCAAGTATAGATGAAGAGATAAACTGATGGTGTTACCTAGCTGGTTAATCAAATGTCTGCAAGAAAACCACCAAGCTCAGTAGCTATGGAGATTCTCCATCCTCCAGGTCATGGTTGTTCCAAAGGTGCTTTTTCAAGAGACAAGGGGACTTTTTGGTTTTTCTTTGAAGATGTTTTGCTTAAGATCCAAGAAGCTTCTTCAGCTCTGACTGAAATCCTTCCATTCCCCACTGTCCAGTCAGAATTGAAGAAGCTTATTAGATGAGAAGCAAAATGTCTTCAAAGAAAAACCAGAAAGTCCAGTTGCCTCTTGAAAAAGCACCCTTGGGACATCATGCTCAGAAAGCACCAAGAACCCCATAAAACTAATCAGCATTTCTGTCATGCATCAACATAAGTCCAATATACTCTGCAAAGGTTTGGACAATTTTGAGAAATCTAGAATGTTATATTGGGGGGAGGGAGCCACATGGGTAGGCATTACTCTAGAACATATGTCTTACAGCTCATGCAGGCAGCACCTTGAAATATCTACAATCAATGTTTCCATTACTGATGGAATTGAATTATTGGATCCTTTGCTAAAAGCTGAGGGGAAAGACGATTTGTTCTTGAGTCATCAACTGTCTATTTTTCTCAGGCTCACAAGCAGCTTTTGATGTTCTTTATGGTCCACCTGAGCACAAAGCCAAAGATGATTCCTGGTTGGCAAGCCATCCTTGGCTCATGCAGATTAAGATTATTGAGGGGCCATTGTCTTTGGAGAGGAATGAAAAGAGCTGGAGGTGAAGATTCGGGGCTTCAGAGGAAGGAGGTCACTATCACAGTGGGACGAAGAGTTTTGGATGTTTGAGACTAAAGATAATCAGTGAGCTCCTCAGCTGCCAGGAACACAATGAGGATGGAAGGCTAAATGAGGCTTTGCAATGCTTATTTTCTATGCAAACGAATGTTTGATTCTGTCTAATCTCACACTGTCTAATCTCACACTGTACCATGCTACCCCACGGTTTTCTTTAATTAAGAGCACATTTGCGGTTATCTGGACTTGTTAACTCTTGATTTTGGTTTCAGTTCCAGTCTGAAGGCATACCACAGTGCAACAACAGAGCAGAGGGCCAAAATTCTCCAGGATATACTAGAAAGAAAGGAAGGAAGGAAAGAAAGAAGGGAGGGAGGGAGGAAGGAAGGAAGGAAGGAAGAAAGAGAGAGAGAGGGAAGCCAGTGAAAGGAAAGGAAGTCAGGGAAGGGAAGGGAAGGGAAGGGAAGGAAAGAAGAAAGGAAAGGAAAGAAGGAAAGGAAAGGAAATGGAGTTTGGAAGAGGCCTTAAAGATTTTCTATTCTATTCTAGACACTATACCATTTTGGGCAAATCTCTTCTTAAAATCCTCCAGTGATAGAGAAGGAAGGGAGGAAGGAAAGGAGGGAGGGAGGGAGACATTGGCTGAATTGCTGATCCCCCCCAAAATAGGTTCTGATGGTAACCCATTCCTAAAGAGAGATTCTGTATGAAATCTTCTTAGGGAGCTGTCCAACTTGCAATGTCCCAACTTCTGTTTAAAAAAGAAATGCCAAACTTTCAGCCCTCTTATCAAATTCAGCCAATTTCTGCTAGGCCCCTTATCTTGGAGCTTAGCTCCCACCATGCAACCTGCAAGGATGACCTTTTATTTGGCCAGAGATGAGAAGAAACCTGAACAGGAGGAGGGGATTTCGCACAGCAAGACAGTTGAGAACTGGTGCACCAGTTTGCAAATTGTCCACAACGGATAATATAATGTGCAACGGAACTTGCAAAACCCGTCCCTTCAAAGTAGTTAGAAGCTGACCTGAAGTCATCTTCATTCCTGCCCACTGGATAACCCTGGGAGCACCCAGAAATCACCCCTTGCCAATCAAGGCTTCTTCCAACTGACAAATTACTGCAAAAAAACAAAACCAAAAACCAAACCCAGCATTTGGTTAAATTACTGCAATTCCCTCTCCTCACTTCACACAAAAAGGAATTTAAACAAATTGCTAGCCTCCCACGTACATTTTCAGGAGAGGAAGTGTGAGAGTTGATCTGCTGGAAAATCTGGCCAGTTGCTTGAAAAGAAGAATTGCTAAGCAGACCAGCCATCATTTTTTTCTGACCTTAATTACGTTCATAAGTTGAGGGCTACCTGTAAGCGCTTGGAGTAGCGAACTGGTGTTAACTTTCTGAGAACTCACTGAACGCAGCAGAATAGCAGAATAACAAGAGTTGAAAGGGACCTTGGAGGTCTTCTAGTCCAACCCCCTGCTCAGGCAGGAATCCCTATACCATCTCAGACAAGTGGCTCTCCAGTCTCTTCTTAATAACCTTCAGTGATGGAGCAACCACAACATCTAAAGGCAAGCTGATTAATTGTTCTAACTATCAGGAAGTTTCTTCTTAGTTCTAGGTCGCTTCTCTCCTTGATTAGTTTCCATCCATTGTTTCTTGTCCTGCCTTCAGGTGCTTTGGAGAATAGCTTGACTCCCTCTTCTTTGGGGCAGCCCCTGAGATATTGGAACACTGCTATCATGTCACCCCTAGGCCTTCTTTTCACTAGACTAGACATACCCAATTCCAGCAACCGTTCTTTATATGTTTTAACCTCCAGTCCCCTAATCATCTTCGTTGCTCTTCTCTGCACTCTTTCCAGAATCTCAACATCTTTTTATAGATTGTGGTGACCAAACCCAGATGCAGTATTCCAAGTGTGGTCTTACAAGCCAGTTGCAATTATTGCTGTCTATCCATGTGCAATTGCGTTTGCATGAGAAACAAAAGGCACTTTGTGATGACCCAAAGGGGCGTGGCACAAAGGCAACACAGTCACATAAGTAAGAAAAGTCCCTTTAATACCTCCAACTTTCCCCCCCCCCCCAATATCCAGGTTACCTTTGGCTGGAGAAAAAAGCTCTCCCAAGAACAGTCCGAAAATTCAGTCCGAAAACAAAGTACATATAAACTGTAAATAAAAATCCACACAAACCACGCTGCAGTAATTAACTGGACAGGGCAGGAGAAGGAATTGCAGACTTGAAAGGCCAGCAAAACACACACAGTTGGGAAGATGCCAGGAACCCAGATAAGCTTTGACAATAACAGATAACTCAAAATTTGCTTCCAACAGGTTGCTGTGCGCAAACTCTCTTTTTAAATACTGTGTTCCCAGCTGCAGCTAATGAAGGGAATCAGGACCCTTTCCTCCCCCATAAGCCATGCAACTCAACTTGCTCCCTTCTCCTTTCCTCCTTGTGTGTCCTAGGATGAAGAGGGGGTGGGCCTGGGTCTTCCTCTGAACTCCCTCTCCCTTGTTCTACCTCTCCCCTGCTTTGCTCAGCCGGACTTTGCCCTTCCCCAGTTTCTTCCACAGCCACCGGAGCCACACTCTCACTCCCTGTCAGCTGTTCGGCTTCCCCCTCCGAATCAGATTCCAACAGGGGCATGACACACTTCTTCTAGGAATGCTGGTGATTTGAAAATGAGTTAATTTCTCAATTTAGTCGAAGCCTGTCTACTTGGCTACTGAGCCAATGGTGGAAGAAATCTCTTCCCCAAAATATAGCCTTCCTCAAATCTGCGCTGGGATTTTCCCATAAAAAAATTACACGCCCCAAATGGATATGTTGGGAATGAGGAAAGGAACATGCATATTTACACATGGATTCATATACACCCATGCATACCTTCTTTAAAATAACAATTAAGAATGCAATACAGCCGGGGATTTTTGTGGTTGCCAAAACACACATATTAGGAACTGTCTTCATCCTGAAGTTTTCCCGCAGGTGCAAGGTATGCTTTTCTAGTCCACAAAAACCATTTCTTGTATAAATAGATTAATAAAGGAACATTTTGAAAAAAAAAAAAAAAAAAAGCTGTCTTTACTAAGAAAAAAGGAGGAGACGTTTTTCTATTTTTTAAGCCAAAACCCCCACATCTAGACAGAAAAATAACTTGGATGAAAGTGATTCAAATGAGCCAAGGAATTCAGCAAAACAAATTGAGCCAGAGGGAATTCTGGGAGTTGAAGTCAATGCATCTGAAAGCTGCTAAGGTTGAGAAATACTGTTCTGTACAAATGTGCAAAAGACTTTCTTAACTATTAGCGGTGTGCTGCAATGCCCACTTGCTTGATATTTTTTTTAAGTATTTCATTTTGGAAAATTGTGGGTGGCTTGAAGGAGATGTTCTGACATTTGAAGATATTTGTGTTGTCAATCACTCTAAAAAAATCCTATCTCCACCAGTGGTGAACTCCGCCATCAGAAATCTGTCATGAAGACCAGATCAAATCCCACCAGGCTCAAGGTTGACTCAGCCTTCCATCCATCCTTCCAAGGTGGGTAAAATGAGGACCCAGATTGTTGGGGGCAACAGGCTGACTTTGTAAACTGCTTAGAGTGGGCTGTAAACCACCATGAAGCGGTATATAAGCCTAAGTGCTAATGCGATTGCTATTTGACCCAAAACCTACTATGACGCATAGAATATACAATAATTGAATTGGAAGGGGACCTTGGAGGTCTTCAAGTCCAACCCATTGCACAAGCAGGAGACCCTATACCAATCTCTTCTTAAAAACCTCCAGTGTTGGAGCAATCACAACTTTTGAAGGCAAGTCAATTCCACTGATTAATTGTTCTCACCGCTAGGAAATTTCTCCTTAATTCTAGGTTGGATCTGTCCTTGAGAAGTTTCCATTGCTTCTTCTCCTACTTTATGGAAAGCTTTCCCCTCCAGCTGAACTCTTGCCATCAGGTGTGTCAGAAGCAACTTGAGAGGCACAACTCAGAGGGAATGTAAGAGGAATTTATTTAACAAGAATGAACGCAGAACGTGGCCCATGGAGACCTCTGCAAAAATTAATCTGCTCATCCCTGTTCTCCTATTTTAATTAATGTGCTCCTGAGACTCAGCCGACAGCCTCCTCACACTGCAGGCCCTCCTATCAACACACACATGTTTCTCCTCTTTCTGAGGGCTGTGGATTTATGTTCTCAGCAGATGAAGGAAACAAGGGCATTGGTACAACCACCATACCGGGAACACTCCACACTTAAAGACCCTTCTTATTTTGCATGCTTAGTGCCAGCTATGCACATAAAGAGGAGGAAGTTCTTCAAAATGTTAGCAATGCCATCGTGGCTTTGGATCCCACTGTGAGTGTCCTTGGATGGTGGGTTGGTGTATTCCAAACATTGTGGGCGGGCTGTCCTTCCCCCATCTATCCAGTCCTGTTCCCTGACTCATTTCATTCACCTTTCAGTCACTTTCCTGTCTCTGATGTACTGGTAACCTGGCCTCCCCACCATCTAGGCACCTAGATGAGGCTGGCCCAGTTGCTCTCAAAGGTGGAATGTTGTACATGAAAACTTGAATGCCCATAAAATTGTAGGGACCAACCTGTGGCCTCTAAACCATTATTTTTGAGGCCTCTTGTGGCCATAACAACTGTCACAAAACAGCAGTGTGTCCTCCTGGTGTTTTGGACCAGGAGAGACCCACAAGCTACGGTGGAGTTCAGTCTTAACAAGGGGTTAATATGAGCTTTCAGGAACAAACCTTCTTCTCCCTGTGTGTGTGTGTGTGTGAGTGAGTGAGTGAGTGAATGAGTGAGAGAGAGAGAGAGAGAGAGGCAGAGAGTGAGAAAGAAAAAGAGGGAGAGAGAGGGAAAAGAGAAAGAGAGAAAGGAGGAGAGAGAAAGGCAAAGAGAGAGGGAGAAAGAGGGAGCGAGAGGCAGAGAGAGACAGAGAGAAAGAGGGAGAGATAGAGATAGAGGGCAGAGAGAGAAGGAGAAAGGGAAAAAAGAAGGTAGTGGGAGAGAAAAAGAGAGGGGGAGGGGAAGAGGGAGGGAAAGAGTGAGACAGACACAGAGAGTAAAACCTCAAGGTTTAGATATTTCATGTACCCCATGCTTTTTTACCTCTTCCACCAATCTTGGTTTCCCCACCCTCACCCCGGAAATCTTAAAGTGTAATCCCACTTAACTCCTAATTCCTGCTATATGAGATTATAAATTAATCCTTGGAGCTAGAAGGCTAAGTGTCAGCAGAGATAAATGAAATCTTTTACAATGATTACTTTTCTTTTTCCTTATGCAGGGAAGGAAGGACAATTAACTCTCTCCTTACATTTTCATCCAGCCGAGCAACAGATGGGAACATCCCTTCGGGAAAGACAAAATGAGAGCTTGTATTTACCCAGGACTAAGAAAAACTGGGGGAAAAACTGGTGGCTAAGATGCTGAGCTTGTCGACCAGAAAGGTCAGCAGTTCGGCGGTTCGAATCCCTAGCGCTACGTAAAGGAGTGAGCTCCCGTTCCTTGTCCCAGCTTCTGCCAACCTAGCAGTTCGAAAGCACGTAAAAAAATGCAAGTAGAAAAATAGGGACCCCTTTGGTGGGAAGGTAACAGCGTTCTGTGCACCTTCAGCATTTAATCATGCCGGTCACATGACCATGGAGACGTCTTCGGACAGCGATGGCTCTTCGGCTTTGTAACGGAGATGAGCACTGCCCTCTAGAGCCGTAAACGACTAGCACGGATGTGCACGGGTGTACCTTTACCTTTATCGAAGAAAACCTGAAGTCCAGAGATTCTAACTTCCAAATACACAGAGGAGATGAACAACCCAAATGCAAAGCTTATATGTATGTCCAGATGGACTTAATAGGGCCACTTCCTTTAAGTAAATGCGTACAGGAGGTCCCCATCTTAGGACTGATTGAGCCTGGCAGTTATGCTCATAAGTTATGACAATTACTGTATGACCGGACCCAATTTTGAGACCTTTTTCTGTGGCAATCGTTAAGTGAACAAAGAGCTCCTTAAGCAAACTCATTTTTGCTGTAGGTCTTTTGATGGAACCAGAAGTAAATGCATTTTCCACAAAACCCTGGTAAATCTTTGTTGTGTATCCGAAGGGCACTGCAAAGGACTGTCACATGACTGGAGGGGAGGCATGTCAGAACTTTGAAACTGGTCAAAAGTGGCTTTTGCAGAATCTGTTGTCACTTTGAACAGTCTCTAAGCAATAGTCATCAGTTGAGGACTACCTGTATAGACTTTCAGATCCATGCATCTATCCGTCCATCTAGCTGAAGATGTCTAGCAAAAAAGGGAAGTGGTACCCCAAGCTTCCTCCTGGATTTGGGGGGGGTCTCAAAATTCCCCGATTATGACTTTGGAGTGGCATTAGAGCATTAAATCTATGCCATCCAGTGGTTATGGAGTCCCTTTATCTTAAGCCCTGAAGATGCTCAATTTTTGAGGAAAGATATCCCCCCACTAAAGCTTATTAATAGAACCTTTTGAGCACTTTTTCTCAACGTTTTGCAGCTATGGTTGACCCCCTCAACTTCCATCTCGAGGCAATTTCCTATCTCTCCAGGGTTTTTGGCTTCTTAGAGCGATCCCAATCATCCACATCACATATGTGATATCAACATGATCCTACCCAGCCAATCACGAGTTAACCACACCCCTCTTTGCGGAAACCCCGAAGCTAATCTTGACACCCTAGAACAATTTTAAGAAAGGGTTAATCCCTGACAGCTGTAGGGCATGTCTCTTTTCCAAGCCAATGGAGACCCAGACCAGTGATTTCTACCAAACATACTTGTCACATTTGAGTTTGTCTCCTTGGAAGAAAATGAAAAAGCAGGATTTTTCATTCATGAAAAAAAAGGAAAAACACTTCCTGGTGAGCAATCCCTTGTGATTTCTTCAGTCCTATAATTCATACATCAGGAAATGTGTGCTAATGACCTTTGGAAGAGCAGAAAAGCAGGAGGTCTTGAAGGGAGGAGGACAGCTTCTTCAAGCTATCTTTGATGGAGAATCAATAAATAAGCCAAGTCGGGATATTTTTTTTCTGTAACCTTCACAGCAAGGACCGCGCATCAGAGGGAACGCATAATTACCTGTATAAATTGTAACAAGTAGGAGGCTTCTAAGCTGTCAATAAATCTTGATTCTTATGAACCTCGCTCTCTCGTGCACTCAAGGTTGACTACAGCCCGTCTTAATTGCTGGGTCACAGGCAATGTGGCTTCCTGAATGAGGAATAAGGTGGGCCAGTTTGAAAGATCTTGACCTCCAATGCTATCCATCAGTGGTTCCTTCCCAAGGACCTTGGGCCGAGTCAATAGCAGGATGCAACGGTGGGGAGGTTGAGCAGTGATTATCTGGCCAAGAGTAGATTCAGATTCAAGGGATATGACTCCCCTTTAATATTTGATGAAGGCATGGACCAGCCTAAGACTGCGTTGATAGCTGATGTTGTCCTTCAGCCAGAAGTTAGCAGCCAGGAAGCCAGAGGACAAAAGACAAGACCAAAGAGCCACACTTGGCAGAAGTTTGATCTCCCTAAACCAGAGGTGGTATTAAGGAAGTTCTGTCCAGTTCTGAGAATCGGTAGTGGAAACTTTGAGAAGTTTGGAGAACTGGAAAATACCACCTCTGACTGGCCCTGCCTCCATCTCTTCTCTGCCTCCCGAGTCCCAGCTGATCAGCTGGGTCTTCTTTGGTTGCCCTGCACAGGAGAACGGAGCTGGAAAGCAGGTTAGTAGGGTGGGGAGGGAAGGGAAGGGGGATTTTGCAGTATCCTTCCCCCTGCCATGCCTACCAAGCCACGCCCACAGAACCGGTAGTAAGAAAAATTGAATCCCACCACTGGCTCCAACATCCATGAAACCTTATCTGGTCATTCCCAGAGGAAGGCAAGCAGTGTGGGGAGATTTTGGCAACTCAGGTGGTAAGTAATAAAGTTCCTGACTTTTGATATTCACCAGTGGCTCTGGTTGCTTGCATTTGATATTAGCTTAGGCATTGTTCTGATAGGACCGGAATCCCTTTTTTTCGAATGGTTTTGTAAGCCCTCTGAAAGGATTTTGCAGTGAAAGATGGGCTAGACCTCCACTGCACTGCACAAGCCCAGTTCCACTTCATATACTTCAAAGATGAGGCCAGATTTTGGGGTTCCCTCCCCAAAAAGGAGGATTTGTCTCTGAAGGTTTGTTTCTTGAAAGCCCATATTAAACCTTGGCTAAGGCTGAACTCTTATCATAACTTGTGTATCTCTCCTGTCCCCCAAATGCATCACCCTCATGTCAGAAGCACTGAGGCACTTCCAGGTTGAAAGGATTAGTGGTGACATCACTGTTGCCTGGGGATGCCCAGTTGGGGGCCTCTTTTCCTGTCCCTGGAAGGAGCTGGAGTGAAGGATGGGAGCTCACCCCATCCCAGCGTCCTAACCATTTGAGATCCCATGCTCCACCTGTCCTCAAATAGCAGGAAAGCCCACCGCTGGTTTGTGGCAGTTTGGGCTAGAAGAGACCTGGAAAAGAAGAGATTTCGGGGTTTCCACAGTTTGCTCCCCACAATTTTACAGACATCCAAGTCCCCATGGACAGCTGTCTTGTTCTGATGGCAACTAGGCCCACTGAAAGAACCCAGCAGACAAACAAACATATAACATCATCAGAGTTGGAAGAGACCTTGGGAGGTCTTCTAGTCCAACCCCCTCCCCCCACATCCAAGCAGGAAACCCTATACCATTTTAGACCAAATGGATGTCCCGTCTCTTCTTAAAAAACGCCAGTAATGGAGCACTCACACAGCTTTGGATATTGCTCTGCTCAATTTTGCAACCATTTGCAAAATCATTTGCGAGAAGACTCTGGCTTTGCATTTCCCCCCCCCTCACTTTGTGACTCACAGAGCATGCTCAGACCTCAGTAGACGGGCAAAAGAAGGGGTTAATTGGGGAGCAGCCTGTTCTCCAGACCTGGTGATAAATTAGCCCAGGGATCCAGGCATTTCATGCAGCTGCTTTTCCCTCTGCCATGGATGACAATGTGATTAATTTTCTCTGCCAATTAAGCTCATTTATCATTGCCACGTGACTCCATTTGTAGCCCACAGGGAGGGAAGGCAAGGAGACCGGGAGAAAGGGAAGGAGGGAAGATGGCAGAGAAGGAAGTGAAGGTCAGGGTGGGGGGGTGTTAGGTGACCAGAAGGGAGCAAAACTCAAGCCCACCTTATGTTTCCTGCCACGGATTCTGTTAAGGAGGTGAAGAGAGGAGAACCACCTGTTGAAGAACGCGGAATTTAGATGCCTGAACTGAACTGATGGTTGGACTCCATTGCAGTCCCCATTCTGATGTGGGGAAATCTTCTTGTAGGCGATAACGACGCTAGGCTGACAGTTTCTCCTGCAACCTCTTCCCTGTTGTATAGTCCTCAATGTACAACACTTCATTCTGTGACCAATTGAAGTTACTACAGCATTGAAAATAATACTTATTTTGTTACCAAACTAGATAACATCTTCAGGGGGTTTTGGGTGAAGGGTCTTGTTCATTTATATATGTGATATGTAAAATTATACCTGTGAAAATATAAAGCAATGGTAATGCCATTTTTAACCTCTGTGTTAATCTAAGACAATTTACTGGAATATTATGTAAGAATTCTCTGTATTGTTTTGTATGTTCTGTTAGGACATTATAAAAGGTCATATATTTGGCAGGTCACGCTGTCCAGTGTCATGTTAATGATGGAGATAACTGGAAATGGAAACGGGTAAACAGGACAAAGAAACAGATGGTATGCTACAAAAATAGGGTGTTGCATAGGGTGATGTGTAGCTGGATAGATTGTGAACCCGGAAAGGGGCAGAGACTATATATTTGAAACTGTATATAAACCCCAACCTTCCTAGGAAAAATGTCTTCTGTGGCTCTGCCCATGAGCACAGAATTCCTTTTTGCAAAAGCTCCATAATAAAGCTCCTATTTATTGTCCAAGATTCTCCAGTTGTATGAAAACCTGAAAAGTTGATTTTTATCACAGTATAGGTCCTGGCTGGCTGGTTGGTCAGTCTTGTGACTGGTTGAATCCCAAGACTGACTAAGTCACAAGGATGACTGAATCCCAAGACTGGTGATTCAAGACCACCAAGGACCTATATAAACAAACAAGACCCTTCACCCAAAATCTCACGGTAGATGTTACCTAGTTTGGTAATGAAACTGGAGAACAAACCCCGGCAAAACCTACAACTGAATCTATGAATATCCTCAATAATAGTTATTAATAGTTTTACTACCCAACCTTTTTTTATTTGGATAATTAAAGCAATAAGGGTTGGATATAAATAATTGCAATAATAACATGTTTTAAGCTAAATAGTTTCCCTTCTTTTTCTACCCCATTCACCTTTCATTTCGGTCCCTGTTCTTCCCTTCAATACTTTCCATTTTAAGTAGGGGGCCTGCATAAGCGCACCATCGTGCCTACCGTCCCTGTCCTATTGTTTCTTTTATTTTTCTTATATGTATCCATTTCATGTATTCATAACTATGTTTATACTTATACCTGTTATCTTGCAAGTGATTGACAAATCAAATAAATAAAAAAATAAAATTCCATTTGTTTATGCTGGCTTTCCATTCTGTTCTTCCAGAAATTGTTTTCTGAAATCATCTTCTGAGAGAGAGAGAGAGAGAGAGAGAGAGAGAGAGAGAGAGAGAGAGAGACTCTCTGTGTCTCTCTGTGCGTCCCTGTCTGTCTCTCTGTCTCTGTGTCTGTCTCGGTCTCTGTCTCGGTCTCGGTCTCTGTCTCTCTGTCTCTCTGCCTCTGTCTTTCTGTCTCTCTGTCTGTCTGTCTCTGCCTCTCTGCCTCTCTCTGCCTCTGCCTCTGTCTCTCTCTCTCTCTGTCTCTCTCTCTGTGGCTGTGTGTGTCTGTCTCTGTCTGTCTCTCTGTGTCTGTCTCTCTGTCTCTCTGCCTCTCTCTGCCTCTCTCTCTCTCTCTCTCTGTGTGTGTGTGTGTGTGTGTGTGTGTCTGTCTCTCTCTGTCTGTCTCTCTGTCTCTCTGCCTCTCTGCCTCTCTCTGTCTCTCTCTCTCTGTGTGTCTGTCTCTCTGTCTGTCTGTCTCTGCCTCTCTGCCTCTCTCTGCCTCTGTGTCTGTCTGTCTGTCTGTCTGTCTGTCTATCTGTCTCTCTCTCTCTCTCTCTCTCTCTCTGTCTCTCTGTCCCTCTGCCTCTGTCTCTCTCTCTCTCTGTCTCTCTGTGTGTGTGTCTCTCTGTGTGTCTTTCTCTCTCTGTCTGTCTCTCTGTCTCTCTGCCTCTCTCTGCCTCTGTCTCTGTCTCTCTCTGTGTGTGTGTGTGTCTCTCTGTGTGTCTGTCTCTCTCTGTCTGTCTCTCTGTCTCTCTGCCTCTCTCTGTCTCTCTCTCTCTGTGTGTCTGTCTCTCTGTCTGTCTGTCTCTGCCTCTCTGCCTCTCTGCCTCTCTCTGTCTCTGTGTCTCTCTGTGTGTCTGTCTCTGTCTCTGTCTGTCTGTCTCTCTCTCTCTCTGTCTCTCTGTGTGTGTCTCTCTGTCTGTCTCTCTCTCTGTCTGTCTGTCTCTCTCTCTCTCTGTCTCTCTGTGTGTGTCTCTCTGTGTGTCTGTCTCTGTCTCTGTCTGTCTCTCTGTCTCACTGCCTCTCTCTGTCTCTGTCTGTCTGTCTCTCTGTCTGTCCCTCTGTCTGTCTGTCTCTGTCTACCTCTCTCTGTCTCTGTCTCTCTGCCTCTGTCTCTCTGTCTCTCTCTGTCTGTGTCTCTGTCTCTCTGCCCCCCTCTCTCTGTCTCTCTCTCTCTCCCTCCCCCACATTCATGTTCAGAGAGCTCAGGGCTACAAACCCATTCCAGAAAGCACACTAATATATTGAGTTACCCATGCCTGTGAGTCTCTCTTAAAAGCATTCTAGTACATCCAAGACTCCGGGCTCCTTTCTATTCATTAATTCAAGAACTTGTTTGCAGCCATCAATTTGTTCAAAGAGAAAAGGGTGAGGGAGAGTGTGTGTTTGTGTGTGTAGGGCTGGATGGCAATGGCGTAATGTGCTGACTGGTGGAAAGCGGAAGCCCCGGGGTTCTAAGAATTCATTTATATAATGGACGCCAACTGCATGAAAGATCTTGCGACCAAAGGGTCACTCTTGAATATGCCTCCTAAAGAACCGGCAGGCACAATCTCGGCTGCCTTCTTTCGCTCTCTAAAAATTAAAAAGCTGCAGTGGAAGAGCAAGCCCTTCAGCCAGGAGATGTTAGAAACCTTAAATTTGGGGCACAGAGGTCCTTACATTCACCTCTTAAAAATAGGACAAACATTGGGAGTACCTCGAAATTTGATCCAGAGAGCTGAACAACTGGTTTGACTACTGGCCACGGGAATTATCACTACTGCTTTATAAAGCCTTCAAGGTAAGGCCACACCTGGAATACTGCATCTGGCTTTGGTCACCACATTACAGAAAAAAATGTTGAGGCCTTGGAAAAAGTGCAAAGAAGAGCAACTAAGAGGATTAAAGGCCCGGAGACTAAAATGTATGAAGAATGGTTGCAGGATTTGGGTATGGCCAGTCTAGAGAAAAGAAGGGGGGGTTGTCATGATAGCAATATTCCAGTATTTGAGGGGCTGCCACAAAGAGGAGGGTGTCAGCTTATTTTCCAAAGCACCAGAGGGCAGGACAAGAAACAATGGGTGGAAACTGATCAAGGAGAGAAGCAACCTGGAATTAAGGAGAAACTTCCTAACAGTGAGGACAATTAACCAGTGGAACTGCTTGCCTCTAGAAATTCTGGGTGCTCCATCATTGGAGGTTTTTAAGAATAGACTAGACAGTCTCTTGTCTGAAGTGGTGTAGACTAGTGTCCTGCTTGAGTAGGGGGTTGGACTAGAAGGCCTCCAAGGTGCCCTCCGGCTTTATTCTGATTCTGATTCTTATCCCACCTACTTAATGTCTATGGAGATTCTCAATCATCCAGGTCATGGTTGTCTCAAAGATGCTTTTTCAAAAGGCAACTGGACTTTGTTTTTTCTTGGGAAAGAAGGTGTTTCACTACTTAATCTACTTAAATACCTACTTAAGACAGGACCTACTTAATCTACTTCTTTCTTCTTGGTCAACAGTTGGGTGCACACTATAGGAGCAAGACAGAAGAAGGCAAGGAGAAGATCCACTCCAGTTTCAGGTAACCTTAAAAAGTTTGGCAACAGTTATCCAATGACCCAAAAGAGCTTTATTTTCAAGAGGCAACTTGACTTTTTGGTTTTTCTTTGAAGACATTTCACTTCTCATCCAAGAAGCTTCTTCAGAACTGAAGAACTTCTTGAGAGCTGAAGAAGCTTCTTGGATGGGAAATGAACTATAAGGAAAACCAACATAAAATGTTCTATCGTTGGCATTTGGCACCCTCAAGACTGGCTAAAATCTACCCAAATTTAAAACCAAATTGTTGGAAGTGTGGACAGCAACAAGGTACTTTCTTTCATTCTGGGTGGACATGCCTCAAAGCGAAAAAATAATACTGGAAAATGATTCAAACATGCTTAGAAGAGTTAACTAAAAACAAAATTGATTTTGTCCGGGAATTATTCCTCTTAGGAATAATAAAAAAAAAAACTATAGCAGAAAGACAAAATATCTTATATTACATATATTAACAGCAGCAAGAATTTCATATGCTCAGTACTTGAAGAAAAACTCCATACCACTTGAAGGCTTAATAATCAAAAGATTTTTAGAGTGTGTGGAAATAGATAAATTAACTATGGAATTAAAAGGGAAAACAGACACAGAATACAATGCAGTACGGGAAACATGGTTTATTTGGATTGATAACAGATATAAGAATAGAAAATATAAATAATGTATATAATAAATAAGAGGGTATGCAAGTATTATTATTGTAAGTTTTGATAAGACACATAAATGTATATATAATGTCACAGCACTGTTTAATAACTATTGTATTATGTATAAATGGGGAAAAAACCTCAATAAAGCATTATAAGAAAAAGAAAAAGCACCTTTGGGACAACCATAACTTGGATGACTAAGAATCTCCATAGATAGTTATCGAATGACTTAGATAACATGGACCTGCCTGTCAGTTAACATCTCAAGTGTGAGGATGTTTTTCCAGGAGGGGTGATCTGTTGACACCTTCATCACTCATGCCTGGTGCTGATGACTTGGTCTAACATCTCATTCTCCTTAACACGAACCTTCCCTGTTGGACTTATTGCTAATCGAGGGGTGCTTTCAGCTAGCTCCTTACCTCGCTTTCCAGCCTGTTGGAAGCACCATGTTCTCTGCCCTGGTATAACTTAGGCACCATCGACTTGTACGGATTAACATCTGGGCCTGACACTCATCAGAACAACTCACACTGGTGGAAACCCCTGGATTATGTCAGCTAAGAGATGCACATGGGATGAAAGCCACAGGGGTTACTGGGATGTAACTTGTAGCCCTTGACTGAAGCTTCTAGTAGAGGAGACTCCATGTGATCTGGCTGTCTCAGGAATCTTTCAGAAATGTCTTTGGGAAAAGTGTTCTTCCAAATCATAAAATGAGCCAAGTCAACTCATTTAATTTTGGAAAACAGCCTTGAAAAAGGAAATCTTTTGCACATAAGCTAGGGGTAAGTTTATCTTCTGAGCTGGTCCAACAAAGAGGAGATGGAAGCCAACCATCTCTACCTAGAATGCTAGCAAATATTGGAAAAAGATTTCCCCCCAAAAAGAATTGGGTCTAAAAGCGAGATCAAGTTGAATCATACACAGCGCATTATTGTTTTCATGCAGGGAAGCATTTAAAACTGGGAAGCATTCTTAGGAAATAGGAACAGATGGGGTTTATGTATTATGGATTAAAAGTGCAGGAACCCTCATGCTTATCTCATTGTCTTCCGAGATCTTCCAAAGACTGCCAAGCAAGGCAAAAAATTATGTTGCTCTTCATGAATCAATTCATGTCCTACTTGATGAAGTAGCAAAATAATTAGTGAGAAAACAAACCTAGCTTTAGCCAACAGGCTTCATTTATTATAGCTACTATTATTTTTTTAATTGTCTTCCCATTTTTCCCCAATTCGTTGCCTGTAATAACTGTGTTAGCCGTTCGGCTGATGTAATGAGTAATAGCACCGAGGCCTCTTTCAGGAAATCGATTGTTTCCAATATTCGCAAATTTAGGAAAGACCCTGCTCCTTTGTAATCTTTCTAGAAATGGATATGAAAAGGGAAGGGAGGAAGGGAGAAACGTGGGAAGAAGAAAATGGAGGGGAGAAAGGAGGAAGGGAGGAGATAAAGGAAAGAGGAAGGGGGAGGGGAGGAACAAGGGAGGGAGGAGGAAGGGAGGGAGGGAGGGAACAGAGGAAGGGAAGAGGAAGGAAGAAGAAATGGGAGGGAGAGAAAGGAAAGAGGAAGGGAGGGAGGAGGAAGGAAGGAAGGAAGGAAGGAAGGAAGGAAGAGAGGGAGGAGGAAAGAAAGAGGCAGGCAGGCAGGCAGGCTCTTCAGAATTACATAATTTGTCAGGCTAAAATACAGTTAGGTACTTGAGATTCAGCATGTCCTGAGAATATTTGGGTATGTTTGTCTTGCTCCTTCTCCTTCATGCCACACAGGTGAAGCCTTTTGCCATTGGCTAAGGGCAGCCCGGATGTTGAAGGGGTGAAACTTCTACACACGTCCACTTCTCCTTTCCAGAATATTTTCATTCATTTGAAACACCCACTCGCCCAATTCTACAGTGATAATGCTGACATGCGATGTTCAATGTGTCACATTAAGTTGTTTTAAATGCCAACAGTAGGCACATGTTGGGGAAGGAGAGAATCAAGATCAGGGGAAGCAGGAGGAGAATTTTTGAACTCCTGCTCAAAATGATTATTTCTGCTAAATCTGTTCTCGGTCTTGGGAGGGAAGTTTCCATTGATACCAACAAAATATTTCTTCTGTATTCAGATTGATTCAAGAGAGGTAGGATGGTGTAAGATCCTTTCCAGAAGGAAAATATTGAGAATCTCTCTCTCTCTCCCTCCCTCCATTCCATTCCATTCCATTCCACTCCATTCCTCTCTTTCCTTCTTCCCTCCCTCTCTCCCTCCCCTCCTTCCTTCTTTCCTCCCTTCCATCTCCTTCCTTTATCCCTTCCTCCCTTCTCCTTCCTTCCTCCCTCCCCTTCCCCTCCCTCCATCCCTCACTTCTCCTTCCTTCCTTCCTTCCTTCCTTCCTTCCTTCCTTCCTTCCTTCCTTCCTTCCTTCCTTCCTTCCTTCCTTCCTTCCCTTCCCTTCCCTTCCCTTCCCTTCCCTTCCCTTTCTCTCCTCCCTCCCTCCTTCTCTGCCCTCTTCACTGAATTCCCCTTCTCCTTCACCAACAAATCCGCAACCTAAGCCTCTTCCTGTAAACTGAAGAAGAAAAGGCAGGAAAGTTTTTCTGGCTGTGTGAACTGTCTGCTTCCCACCTCGTTTTTCACAGCACGCCACGCCAAGGGTGGGTGGGTGGGAAGACATTCTACGGAAATGTGGAGGCAGGTGGCGGCCGTGGTATTTTCACTCCAAGCAGCATGCACAACCTGTTTGCAAAAAAGAAGATCTGGTGGGGAGGGGGTGGGAAGAGTACCCCACCCACCCTTTTCCTGTTTTCCCTCCAAAGGTAATCTGAGCTCCACAAGATTGACAGCACAGCCATCTGTCTTGGGGGAGAAATCCTCTTTTCCCAGAGTGAAAAGAGCTGTAGGTTGGGCTTCATCCCATCCAGCCAATTATTATTTTTTTGTAGGATCCGTGCCCGAAGAAGATATCAAACCCACCATTTCTGGTGTCTTTTTAGTATTATTATTATTATTATTATTCCAGGGAAACCAGGATAGTGATTTAAGCTTCTGTAATCATCGGTTGCCTTCCCATAAGAGACCAAGCTAGACTATTTTGAAAGAGGCTTTCAAAATCTCTAGACTCAAGCACAAGGGTCTTCCAACTTGGCAAGTTTAAGACTTGTGGACTTCCACTCCCAGAATTCCTGAGCTAACATGACTTGAGGAGGAATTCTGGGAGTTGAAGTCCACAAGCCTTAAAGCTGTCAAGTTTGAAGACCCCCTGCTCAAGCATGAGACAAATTAAGGCCTAGAAACCGGTTGGGAACCCACCCAGAGAGCAGATGGTCACCATCGTGCTGAGAATGTCTCTGAAGACCGAAGGCAGGGTTGTGACAGTGATTGGGTGAGAGAAAGAAAATGGGAAGCGGTCAAAAGCTTGACCTGACTTTTAGAGAGGTCGGTGGGGTGAGTTTAAATAGACTGGGTGGGCTAAAATCAGAGGAGGCTTCACACTCTTCATTCTTCTTCTTTTTAGTACAAAGAAAAGCATGTAGAATTTCAGGAGGACAATTTCAAGGTCTCAGGGCTTTCGGAAAAGCAGGAGGAGACATGCTGTGGACTGCTCTTTACTAAGCCATACTGGGTTGCTGTGAGTCACAAGCTAAAGCAAAGTGACACATAATTTCACAGGGGTGTTGAGAAAGAGATGCTGCAAAGGGAATGGTCAGAGAAGAGATGGCAGAGCCCACGGTTGCATAATGGGCAAAGAAATAAACTTAGAAAGGCGTGTCTTCCTAACTTAATCAGACTGTAAAAGAGACGGTGGGATATTTATACTTTCAGACTTGCAAGATTCTACTCATGTAGACTTGCAATGAAGTCAAATTAGTTCACCTGGATGTTTTCTGTCTTGTCCATGTGGGAAGATTGACATCAATCTTGCAAGCCTTAAAATGTAGAAACTTCCCATTGTTTCCTTTACATTTCTTCCTTTTTCTGCTGCTGTTGACATTGTTCATCTGCTCATTCTTCTCACCCTTCATCTTTTTTTTTTTTTGCCCTCTTCAGTTACCCGCTCACATGGTTTCCCATTGGATAGAACACCCGTTTGATTTCTTTTCACGATAATGTTAAAAATCTCTCTGTCAAACTCCCCGGCTGAATTCTGAATCTTTTAATGAAGCTTTTTTGTGTGAGAAGCTCTGCTTTTTGGGCTGTCATTAGTGTGGATGAGAAATCCTGGGCTTCACTGGCAAATGATGACTTATTTGCTCACAGCGCGCTCCGTAATTGTATATTTTGCTTTGGAAAGGGCGAACAAGATCCAAAATCAGGATCTAGCTTGTCTGAAAGGTATTGAATGCCAAAAACACCACGCTGAGATTTCAGAGGCCACTCTTCAGATGAGACATTCCAAATAGTTTCAGGCAATTCCTTTGAATAAATAAGCTTTATCAAGTTAAAAGAGACCAGCCCTTTAAGCGTTATGGAGAGGATGTATATGGAGTCTAGGGTGGCAGAGCGGTTAATATTCTTGACTTAGAACAGGAAAACAAGTCTTCTACCCCTCTAATCCTAACCCTAACCTTGCTTTCATACACAACAGACAGAGGTGTCTTGATTTATTTATTTATTTATTTATTTATTTGATTTGCCAATTGTTTACAAGATAATAAGTATAAGTGTATACATAGTTGTAAATACATGAAATGGGTACATATAAGAAAGATAAAAGAAGAATAAGAGAAACAATAGGACAGGGACGGTAGGCACGTTGGTGCGCTTATGCACGCCCCCTACAGACCTCTTAGGAAAGGGGTGAGGTCAATAGTAGACAGTCTAAGGTTAAAGTTTTTGGGGTTTGGGGAAGAAACTACAGAGTCGGGTAGAGTATTCCAGACATTGACCACTCTATTGCTGAAGTCGTATTTCCTGCAATCGAGTTTGGTGCGGTTAACTTTGAGTTTGTGTCTATTGTGTGCTCTTGTGTTGTTATGGTTGAAGCTGAAGTATTCATTGACAGGTAGGACATTGCAATGTATGATTTTATATACCATGCTTAAATCAGACCGAAGGCAGGCGTAATTCAAGGTTTTCTAGTTCTAGAATTTCAAGTCTGGTGGCATAAGGTATTCTACAATGAGTAGAGGAGTGGAGAACTCTTCTTGTGAAATATTTCTGGACTTTCTCAATTGTGCTAATATCAGATACGTAATGTGGGTTCCAGACTGATGAACTGTATTCGAGTATTGGTCTAGCAAATGTTTTGTATGCTCTGGTTAGTAGTGTGATATTACCAGAGAAAAAGCTACGTAGGATTAGGTTAACAACTCTTAATGCCTTTTTGGCTATGTAGTTGCAGTGGGCTCTAGCACTTAGTTCATTAGAGGTGAGTATTCCAAGGTCCTTTACAGAGCTTGGGTCATCAACAAGATCTTGATTGTGGCTCAGAGGATCCTCTCTGGTTTGAGTTTGTAATATTTCCATAGGTGCTCATCTTCAAATACTCCTTGGGGATGAGCAACTAAAATCTTTTTAAGTGGTGTTTCTAAACCTTGGCAAGGTTTACTTTTGGTGGACTTCAACTCCCTTTGTCACAATCCAACCTACCTCACTGGTTTTCTCTGATGGGGAAAAATTGGATGAAGGGATATCTGGTATGTTCTTGATGGTATGGTGGGGTGCAACTCTAACAAATATGTGGATAAGATTCCTTCATGGTTTATTAATGGTCACCATCAACGAGGAGGATTGTTTGGGTATATTTTCCAGCTTGGAAAGTGAATCGGATGGAAGAATCATCATCATCTAGCTTGGGTGACCTCCATAATTGTAAGTTCAGTTATTTCTGGGAGCTGAATGTAATATTAATTATCTGGCCTGGTTTTTGAAAAATAAGTTTTATTCTTACATGTGGTGAAACTAAACTTAGGCATTTTGCTGTCACCTGAGTTTTCCCTCCTTCTGTACACAATGAGGAGGCAGGTGCTGGCCGTGGTATTTTCACTCCTAGCAGCAAACACAACCTGTTTGCAAAAGAAGAAGATCTATGTGGTGAGAGTTCACATGTGTGAAGATGTACTGTGTGAAGCTTCCTTCTGTGTGGGGTCGTGTTTTGTTCACACAATTGAGTACCCAAAGAGAACCTCAATGGAACTATTTTCATCGCATCTTAAAATTGGAACCATCTTAATTATAGCTTGCCTTTGAATAGCACTTCATCGATGTACGGTTGCTTGTAGATTGGGGTGGGGAGGAGAAATACAAAGCTGCAAACCAGATCAAAGTGTTTATGATCCAAGATGTCAACACACTCTTAGTTAAACCCGAGTAAATATAACAACAGAAGCACGCAAGCAAAAACAACAAAGAATCTTGCGGCACCTTGAAGATAGGGGATTGTGTTTTGTGGAAGCTTAGCCTATATAAAAACGAGCCTTTTGATACTGTGAGACCCTGTTGTTGACATTGCCGTCTATTAACGTGGCTTTGAAAAGCTCTCAAAAGGAATAGGAGGAACAGCAATGGATTTTTAATGGGAAGAAAGCCACGCATCTTGAACTCCAGAAGTCAGAGCTCTTACACCCTGGTTATGAAAAGGAATTGATGAATTGAGCAAATCCAGAGAGGGCTAGTGTTGTGATCTGCTGGCAGCCTGCAGAGACGGCAGCAGAGTTGGACAGTGGGGAGGAACATGGGCCAGTCTGGGAGTCTGGGGAGGACTCAGACAAGGGTCCTGCATCCGACACAGAGATGGGGCCAGGACCATCTGGGAGTTATGTGCTGACTCCAGAGCCTCCAGAATCTGACAGCAGTGAGGCAGAGGAACAGCGGCAGCCTGTTCCCAGTGTGTGTGCTTGCGCGGAGCTGCCAGAAGGCAAGAACAGTTAAGACAAAAGGGGTGACTCGGGAGTAAGGCTTGGAGGTGACTGGCCCTTCCCATAAGACATAAAGGAGGAGCAAAGGGACAGGAACCTTTGCAGGAAGCAACTTTGTTCGTACTGGTCAGTTTGAAACCTGAAGCTCGGTGTTGAATTTGTACTCTGGTTGGCCTTGTATAATTAATTGGAAATTTAGTCATTGGCAGCATTTCAAGGAGGAGAAAGGTGAGTGCTTATCAGACTTATCCTGAAGGACTTTGGCAGACTTCCATGGGACTATTTACAAACTGTGTGAGACTCATTACGGACTGTGAATGACTAAAATTCACAGCTGTTGAAATAAAGAAAAAAAGGGTTTTTGGACGAACGTGTGTTTGTTAGTGTCTCAATAAGCCTTGATCAGAACAGCTACCTGGTGGGAGAAAGAACTAGAAATCAGGTCCTGTGTGGAATAGTGAAAAGATCTGGGTAGGTTCAGCTTGAAGAAGAGAAACTTAAGCAGGGACAAGATGACAGTTTTGAAATATCTGATGGTTTATTGTACTGTGGAGGGCATGGACTGCTTGCTTACTCCTAAGACCAGAACTCATGGGTGAAACCTCAACGATTGGAGATACAGGTGAGACATGAAGAAGAACAATAAAAACTGTCAACCAGTTTACCACATGGAATGGTTTCTTCCTCTTCACCGGAGGATTTTAAACACAGCTTGGATAGTCCTCTATTGGTGATAGTGCAGTGAATCTGGTAGTGAGGAGGGAATTGGAATTGGTGACCTCTTGGGTCCTTTCGATTCTATGATTCTGTGATCGAGTCTATGATCCTGTGATTGATTCTATGGTTGATTCTATGATCTCATAATTGATTCCATGGTTGAGTCTATGATTCTATTATTCCTTCTGCGATTCTATGATTCAGTGTATAATTCTATGATTGTATTATTCATTTTATGATTCCATTATTCCTTCTAGATTCTACGACCGCACAAGGAACTTAAGGGGAGATTTTTCAGGTAAGAGAGGTATATTTGTTCCAAGATGCGGCAGCCTTTATCTCCAATGAAAGTCTTTTATTTCCTGGAACAGTTCCACTAGAGGTCAGATCTGCAGGTGTCCAATGCACTCAGGGGGCTGAATTCTTTCTATTAGGTATCTTAATATGGAATTGAACTTCTGGCTTTCATCGCCTACTTACAGAAAATCTAACAGCCACAGAATGCTTTTACGCTTCTGGCAACAGTGGGGTCAAAATGATCTGCCCTGCAATCAGAGATAAATTACCAAAAAAAAAAAAAAAAAAGGAAAGAAAGAAGGATTTGTAATACCCTCCTCACTTTCCTGGTTTATTGCACAAAGATGGACTCGAGCCAGAGATAACACAATCAGGAGCTATTTCTAAACAAGAACCTACGCAGAGTTCTTGAATATAGCTCAGAGGGTCCTATCTGATTTGGGTCTGTAACATTTCCCTAGCTGCCCATCCTCAAATATTCCCTGAGATGAGAAAAGAAAATATTTAAAACAGTGTTTCTCAACCTTGGCAACTTTAAAGGGCATGGACTTCAACTCCTAGAATTCCTCAGTCAGCCATGCCAGCTGGGGAATTCTGGAAGTTGAAGTCCACCCATCTTAAAACTGCCAAGGTTGAGAACTTTGGCTTTAAAGTCCCAAGCATCTCAATTAAGAAAAGATTTCCCTATCAGTTGTGTCTCTGACTCTAGTGGGGAGATGCTCATATCTGTTTCTTGGCCAAGGAAGTCAGCATTCTGCGAAGACAATTTCTGCTGGGTCATGTGGCCAGCATGACTATACACCAAAGACTCATAGAATGCTGTTTCCTTCCCACCAAAGTGGTACCTATTCATCTACTCACATTTGCATGCTTCTGAACTGCTAGGTTCGCAGGAGCTGGAGCAAGATATGGGAGCTTACCCCATCATGAAGCATTCGGGTCTCCAACCTGAGCTGTCAGCTTTCCAGTTGACAAGCTCAATATCTTTAACCACTGAGCATTGCGGCACTCAATTAAGAGTGGCAATTTAAAAGGCAGCATGACCGTATTTCCTTGAAGACAATGTGCATTAAACCACTAGCAGTTTAGAAACAACATGGAAGATTTCAAGCAGAGGCAAAGACTAAAACTGAACCCAGAAACCTTCAGCATTGACAAAAAGATTATCAATCAACAAACCAGGAGCTCCAGGCCAGGCCACCAAACCAGAATCAAAGCAGGGCCTTGTGTGAATTCAAAGAACTACATCTAGGGTTCCCAAACCAAAGGGATGGAAATGGAAATATCAAAGTGGAAAAAGTAAGAGGGGTTTGGAGAAAAGGAGCAGGTTAATTCCTTCATGCTAAATATGTCCTCTTTCTGTGAAGCTCCAAAATGTGGACCAGAGCCTCACCAGTAATAGGAGCAAGTGAGAGATGATTCTATCCATCTTACCTCTTAATTCATCTTGCTGGCTCCTCTGGAAATAGCATTGCATAAACCTCTCTTTTGATTCTGTCCTCACCCATCCTGCTACCTTTCAAATGATTCCCGATGCATAATGCTTCTTCTTCTCCATTCCACCTTTCTCTTGATCGATTGCTCGACTTTCTCTGGGTTATTGCAAGAACCGAGAAAAAGGGGGAGAAAAGCCAGTTACAGGAGGGGGTTATCGCCCTTCCCCTGTCTGTTTTTCCACCATTGAAAACCTTCCTCCCGTTTACATCGACAGAGGCAAAATATGAGGGATGGTCCCACCCCATCACCCTGATTTTGGCCCCCAGGAGGACGACCATCAGGAGAAAGACGGTGCTATCCATAACTATTTAGTCCTGCTTTTTTTTCCTCCCAAAGCTCTTCACCCAAGCATTTTCAGATGCTTCCTCTGTCAGGGATCATTTAGCCTGGGGGGCTCTGATGCAGCTGAACAGCTGGTCCTGTAATTGGGATTTAGGTGTTTCATCTCACGGTGACAATTCATAATAGAAGCAACTTCCTTAATGCTGAAAGATGAACGGGTGCCTATCTGCGCAGCTCCAAAAAAAGGAAAACGAAGAGACAAAACTCAGGAGCGAGAGTCTCGCGCATGTTAAGAGATGAAAAAAAAGAAGGGCTCCGAAGATCTGAGGTTCTGCTGCCTTATTTTCTCAAGGCCAGGGTCTTTCTAATGTGGTCTTCACTGGGTCTGGGTCCTGTAGGGAATCAGGGAGGTGACCTTGAAAAAAAATCAGGTCAGAGGACTGAAATATTTCTTTTGTCCTAGGAAACAATATATTTGGAAGACGTACAGGTAGGTTCATGTCCATGGAGATTCTCAAGTCATCCAGGTCATGCTTGTCCCAGTGGTAATTTTTTCCAGAGGCAACTGGACATTCTGGTTTTTCTTGGAAAATGTTTAGCTTCTCATCCAAGAAGCTTCTTTGAAGAGAAACGTATTTCAATAAAAACCAGAAAGTCCAGAAAAAACATCTTAGGTACAGGTAGGTTCCTTCCTGATTTACTGGGACCTAAGAAGCATTCAAACCAGCCCTTTGGAGTGGACCAGATCGGAAAGCAGACCCCATAGGAAAACTAGAACTATAATCTACAGGTAGGCCTTGATGAACAACCATTTGTTTTACAATTGTTCAGATTTAGGATGATGGTGAAAAAAGTGACTTATGACCAATCCTTGAACTTATGACCATGGCAGTATCCCTATGATCACATGATTGTTATTCGGGTGATTGGCAAGTGGGATGTACTTACAACCGTGGGATCAACTGATCCGCATTTGTGACTTTCCTAGCAGGCTCCTAACGAAGGGAAAGCCACTTAATGACTATGATGATTTGCTTAACGATTATGGCAAAAAAAGGTTGTAAAATGGGGTGTGACTCACACAGTGACTTGGTGACAGAAATCCCGGCCCCAACTGTGCTTGAAAATCAAGAATTACCTGGAACAAAATCTATAGAATTTGACTGTGCTATACTTCCCCTCCCTCTTATGTCCCAGTGAATATCCCAGCCCAGATCTTGCTAGAGATCAGCAATTTCTTTGTTTATGGTCAGCACTTCACACTTCTGCTAATTATCCCCAGATATTATTCATTATGTGTGTCTCATAAAAGCCAACACTCAGCATCTAAGTCTCTTAATTTCTCTGCAATCCACCAACTCTCTGTTGCTTCTTCTTTAAACTGTCCAGGGAGAATTGAACAAGTTCACTCCCCCCACCCACTGGGTGGTCCCCTGGTTAGTTTAGAGCCAGTCATTATCACATAGCCCAACATCACAGGGACATTACTTGGGAACAAGTTGGAGGAGGAGGAGGAGGAGGAGGCCATGGGAGATTGTAGGAGATGACCAGGCTGAGCCCAAGGGAGGGATGGGTCAAACGTGTCATCAGTCATGAGTCCATTTGCACCCACAAGAGATCTAAGTCCATCCCACCTTGAATTCCTTCTACTCTTATCTCCCGCTGATTTCCCTTGGTTGTTAGTAGTTCAGATTCTTGTCAAGAACTCACAATAAATCTTTATACTCATTTGAACTGCCTGGATCTCCTGATTTGACTGGTGCTTGACAGAGATGCTTTTTAGACAGCTGAAAGAAAGGTGGACAACAGGTCTGATCAATCAAGCTTGATGGCTAAAGGCCATAGTAAAATGAGTGGGACTGAATGAATGGAGCGACAGAAGAGTATGTCCAAGATCATCTCAGAATGTATGATTTTCTCTATAACTTGCTTGACCAGAACTAGGTGGGACTCAAGCTTTTTGATGCCCCGGGATGCCACGAGTCCCTTAGACCTCCATCCCTGTAGCCAAAAAGTCCTGTAGCCAAATTCACCAAAGCCCAGGAGGCTAGAAGGAAAGATGACCACCACAAGAAGGAGGTCAGTCAGCTTCTCTTCATTTCGGAGTTTGCCATCAACATGAAGGAAGATGGGGGCACAAATTTTTCATCTACTTCTAATAGGCTTCCAGCATAACACTCACTAACAGCTAAGCTCTGGGTCCACTTAAAAGATCAGATGGAGGCGAGACTGTGCTGGAGAGAGAGGTGGACATGACTCTCGCTATCATTTCCATCCGGGCTTGCTGCCAACAGCACAGAAGATCTTTGTTGCCAGCTGTGGCAGCCTTGTTACTCCTCCTCCACTCTCCTTCCTGAGACCGGGATGGCAAACAACAAGGATTCCCATCTCATGTTTATTTGCACATTATGGGCATTTATGTTTAGATGGGCGGAGAGTTTAATTGGTCTGTTAATCTGCTTTCCAAACAATTTCCAAGCTCCCTGCTAGGACTGAAACAGCATTTGTGGCCTTTCCACTAGATTAGCTCTAGGCTTGTCTTCAACTTTTCTTCCTCGTTGTTCCACCACAGGAACTCTCCTTCAAACCCAACTAAGAGAAATCGAGCATGGTCATCTATCTGATTCCATTCACTCTCCTTTGTTGTGTGTGCTCCCATCCACGTGCTGGAAAAAAAATATGGAAGAGACAGTGGCAAGCCACCAAAAGTGGTTAAAGAAGGAAGACCCTTGTTTTTCTTTTGGAGGGAGAAGTATGCTGGCATTTCATCAGAGGAAGGTTCAATTAAAAAAGAGGACATTCTATAATGAACTTCCTGTTCCAAAATAAGTTAACAATCATCTCGGATGGAGCAAGCAAACTTAGATTTTGCAGAGTCTAGATCTTACAGGTACCTGTTGAGAACTTACCTCCCACTGCTCAATAGTTGAGAAAAATTACACAACGTTCAAGAAGCTCCTACTAACAGTCCTGAATTAATCCTCCCTTGAACTTGATGGGAATTGTTCTGATGTAGTTGTCCACCACTCCTGTCTCAAGCACAACCACAGCCAAGAACTGCTCTGTCTACCACCATGCAAAAATATCTACCAATAATCCAGCAGAGTTTCCTAACTTAACATAGTCACACAATTGGAAATCTCTCTCCTATTCAAGATGCTTCAGCACTGGACTGAGCTGCACAGTTTGCTTAAAGAGAAGAGGTGGTGAGGATCCCATGATGCCTAGAATGAGCCAATATGCTTTGATTTCTAACTCTGTGACTGTGTGTTGCACGAAACTTGCTCGCTTGGTTACTTTATGGTTCAACGTCCTGTATTGTGCAAACCCAGGGAAAAATTGGGTTGAAGACAGCAATCAGGTTCAGCATATTGTCAACACAGAGCCAGTCCTCCCCAGTAATGCATCATGGGTTTTATCAACCCTGTTTTCCCAGTTCCACATAACCAATTCATTCGTCACTGAAAGAATAGAGCATCGTCTTTGATGGGCGAAGATCATGTCAGAAGCTCATTCTTGAATGGCTCAGGTCATGCAAGAAGAGAGAAACTGAAATAACACCAAGGAGCATGAAAATAGGGGAAATATGTTCAAAATGAAAAGAAATACCAGGAGGTTTTTTTGGATGGCCTTTGTATTGTGTTGCACATGTCCCCTAGGGCAATGTCTCTGAATCTCAGCAAATTTAAGCTTGCCAGCTGGGGAATTTTGTGAGTTGGAGTTCACCCATCTTAAAGTTGCTGGAGTTGAGAGACACTGCCCAAGGGCACTTCTTCTAGTGTAAAATGCCCAGCAAGACACATTCTTCTTGCCCTCACCTGTGAAAGCCTCTGCAGCAAAAGCAACCTTGCAATTGAGAAGGTTTGGAGTTTTGTGGATGTCAACCACAGATGTGGCTTTGCGATAGCAAGCTGGGAAAATAATTGAATTCATGTCATGCTCAAATGTCTTTTATAATGCCGAATGTCCAGGAATGAGCAAAAGACCACAGGGAAAATCATCTGTGTGAAACCCATGGCAGAATCAATTACAGACAGAGGGGAGAAATGATTGGGCAATTCACATCAAATAGATTATTGGTGAGAAAGAAAGAAAGAAAGAAAGAAAGAAAGAAAGAAAGAAAGAAAGAAAGAAAGAAAGAAAGAAAGAAAGAAAGAAAGAAAGAAAGAAAGAAAGAAGGAAGGAAGGAAGGAAGGAAGGAAGGAAGGAAGGAAGGAAGGGAAGGGAAGGAGGGAAGGAAGGAAGGAAGAGAGGAAGGATGTAAGGAAGGATGTAAGGAAGGAAGGAAGGAAGGAAGGAAGGAGAAGGAGAAGGAAGGAAGGAACCCATCTCCTTTCTTTGCTCTTTGACAAAAGAAAATTACAGTACTTATGAAGGTAATAGGAAAATACTAAATGCCAACTCCTTGTTCTCCCTCCCACTATTCAACAAATCTCACTTATAGCAACATTTGCAATCCTATTGATTATTAAGCTATTTCTTCCAGGCAACAAATGAAGGACTAAAGACACATGAAAAATGATTGCAGCGCAATGAAGAGATGGCTTTTTGATCATTCCTCTGCAGATAAGGAGAGACCTTGAGATCGCCCACAAGTTCTCTGCACCCTCTTTCAAGTCAATGGACCTTTAATCATCATCATCTTCTCAGTCTGAGAACCAGAGATTTTTTTCCACTGTTAATTTCAGTGGGTCCTCTCTAATGACTGAACTCACTGTAGTCAACATCTGGGGATCCATCATCAAATGGTGTTTATCTGTCACTTCTAAACCGATTCTTTGTACTGCTTGGATCGATCAGACTGGTTCATCTCCTTTTTGTTTTTCCTTCTCCTCCCAAACACAACTGAATATATAAAATCTTAAAATAATTATTTTCTGGACCAATAAGAACACCTCAGGAAATATTCTGTACAGACAGCAAGAATCTTCTTCTACCTCTGAATCAACATGGTTTATTTTGTTATTTATTAGGGTAGGGGTTTTTTTTTAAGAAAAAAGAACAAGACTTTAATTTGTAGGTTATGTGTGCCCTGTGGGGTGGATGAGCTTTTATTCCAGGCCAGGAAATTAAAGGTTTGGGCAACCTCTGCTCCACCTTATCACACATCACTGATTTTTCTATTACACTGTTTTTCAGTGGTTTAGCATTTCTACCTTGCTGGAGGCATTAATTCTGAGAGAAGCAGACCTAATGCAGTGGGAGCATACATATGGGAAAGATCTTTTTGCATCCACAATGTGCTTTGCTGCCAATAAAGAATCCTAGCTTTCCTTCTTCTTCTGAAGACAACTATTCCCTTTTGTTACATCCAAAAATATATCCTCTGCTTTTCACAGTTCACCGTTCTTTTGTCAGAAAAATATATATACAAGTGCAACACAAAGCGGATTGATTCATCACTACCTTAAAATATGAATAAGGCCCTTTAAAAAGAAATACAAGGTCAGTCTTCAGGAATGGTAGATGGGATGTTGACTTGAAAAGAAGGAAAGGGAAAGCTTTCTCTTCCTGCCTCCAAGACCGTGGGCTGGGGACTCCAACATTGCTACATTCTGCCTTTCTATGTCAGTCCTGCATTCCCACCTCAGATACCAATCTTTTTATCTGGAAAAGAAATGTTGTGTTTGAAGGAGCACATTGAAATCCCCCATAAATTGCATCCGGGGGTGTGAAACTGACAACTATTGATGTCCTTAGTTTGGACAGGAAGTGGAAGCTATCAAACAGAGGAATGTCTTGAGTATGAGTAAGATGGAGAATGGACAATCGTGCGGCACTTCAGTACCATAGACAGCTCTGACGGAGTCCTCCTGGCGATCCTAATATCCCATTCCATTCCAATTGTAGTAATTCTAATTCTGATTCTGATTCTATTCTAATTTTATTGCAGAAGAAGCCTGAGGCCACGTTAAGTGAGATAGATTTTCCAGTTGGTCCTCTTCTACAAAATCAGTGCCCCAACTTTTCATAAGGCTTCCTGTGTCTTTTTCAGGGCAATGCAATGTAAACAGATCCAGTATGAAATACCCAGTGGCTCAGGAATTATTTAGCCACTCTAAATTGTTTAATTTTGGCAATGTTGAACTACCAACAACCATTACTTTGTGTAATCAGTGTGGGATCCCCATGTGCTGTAGTCATTCATAACAAGCCAGATTTGGTCTACTGGTATTGTCTGCATGAGAAAATACCTCCTTATTTTATTATCATTTAGATAGTCCAGTTTTAGTTTAGTTCATTGCCTTTACTTAGTAACAGGAGATTTCATAAGACCCTTGTGGGTCACCATATATATCTGATGAGCCGCAGCTCAGAGCTACCCAACCATGAAAGTTTGTTTTAATCTACCTGCTGTTTTACTAAAATAAGCAATGGATCTCCACAGGGTGCAATATAAACACAACACGCTATCTTATAAAATGGAAAGACTTCAGACCACTTACCAGGAACAGCAGCCTGGCTAAGGTCTTCTGTGTCAACAAGATTCCTGTAAAAGAACACAGAGATACAACAATAAGTAAATAAATTTACAGGAGAGCAAAATTGCTCAGCTCAACCCAAATGTTCAGGAAATTTTCATACATCTCAACAATTATACCCAAGCTGTCATGAGAGGCATTGGAAGGACAAGCCAATCAATGCTTATCTGTCTTGATGGCTATATGAAAACACCAGGAAAAGGCTGGGAGACCAGGTTACCTAAGAGGAATTTCTGAGGAGTCACAATATGGCAGCCCTACAACCCCAAACTTCTGTTTGTAGACTTCCTTGTTCAGTCACTGTAGGGTGGTAGGTTGCTCAGTCAGTCCGTCCATCCCGCCATCATCCATCCCAAAGGTGATTTTCCAAAAGGCAACTGGACTCCCTTCAGTTTTTCCTTCAAAACATTTCACTTCTCATCCAAGAAGCTTCTGAACTTAAGAATGAAGACGTTTCTTGAATGAGAAGTGAAACACGTTCAAGGAAAAACACAAGAAAGTCCACATTCCTTTTGAGAAAGCACCTTTGGGAGAACCATGACCTGGATGATTGAGAATCTCCATAGATCATCCATTCATCCAACCCAAGTGGGTTCCACCATCAGAAACAATTGGACTATTTTGCTTTGAGCCTCCCTGCTACAAACATCATTTTTCAACATCAGCTGATGTTGCTTATGATGCTTATTGGTACCCAAAGACAAAACAGGACTAGCCATCCTAAGAAAAGGGGGAAATTATATGGCGGGCAACTTGCTTCTTCCAAATTTTTGCTGCATTTATTCTTTGCTTTCCCCCTCCATTTCCCTCTTCTAATCAAAGAGTCTGATTCATGATCTCTGTCAAGGACCAAGAAAGCTTATTACTCCACACCATAACCACCACCTCTGGACTACTCCATTTTAATCCTTTCTCCTGGTCAGAAAAGTTGCTGGAAGCAGAAGTTTATCTGCACTGAAGGGGGGCATTTCTGTCCTACAATTGTAACCCCTAACTTAATTAATGGAGATTAGAAAAAGTGAGACTAAAACCTTGATTCCCCCAAACATCTAGATCACCGGTCTCTTTCCAACCCTCACCAAACCCTGGATGAGCCCATCAGTCAGATTCACTCATATCCAATTGTTTTTAACCACAAGTTGTTTCCACAATGATTCTGTAGATGTTTGTGAAGTTTGCTCAGTTCTTTATTTCTTAAAGAAAAAAAAAAACCCAACCCAATTCTCACCATCCCTAGAAGGGCTATCAATCTGCTCTACCAGCAGTTTTCTATAACTCCTTTTTTTTCCATCTTTGGCTCCTCTTATCTCTTCCCGACAAGGAATCCAAGAGGAAAACAAGACCGCACCAAGACAGAAGTGCCAAGGGAAGGTGTTGTAATCATCTAAGCCCTAGAAAAATCAACTATTTTTCTGTTTTATTCTCTCTCCCTACCCAAATTGCTTGCCCTTAACCTTTCTTCTAAGACTGGGAGCTATACAATTTGTTAAGATTGATCGCCCACCAAAACAGAAGAAATAAACTCAATATCATTAACTCGGCCTTTTTGTCCTGCTGGGAGGGAGATTTTTTTTTTTTTTTAAAAAAAAGAAAGAATGCAAAAGAGACAAAATAAAGCTATTTGGAGCCTTTAACCACCTTTCTCTTTCCTGTGGAATAAGAACCCCTTTCGCACCGCCATGTTGCGAGAGACCCCATGTGGAAATAGAGCAGTGGAGGGATTCAATTTTTTTTACTACTGGTTGTGTGGGCGTGGCTTGGTAGGCGTGGCTTAATGGAGGTAGCAGGGGAAGGTTACTGCAAAATCCTCATTCCCTCCCCCACCCCACTAACCTGCTATCCAGCTCCGCTCTCCTGTGCAGGGCAACAAAAGGAGAGCCAGCCGATCAGTTTGTCTGTGACCCGAATGACTGAGAATCTCTACAGACTTTTAGCAGTAACAATGACTATACTAGAAGGCAAAATAACACACCATTCTCATCTCGTTTTCCTCCCAAGGTGCTAACTTACATAACTCTATATGCTAATCTATGCAAAGGAACAATGCAGCATCTGGAGAATTATAAATATCAGTAAAACCTCTTCTTCTTCTTCTTCCTCCTCCTCCTCCTCCTCTTTCTCTGCCGTGAATGTAACACCACTTGAAATTTATAGGACTTCTCTCTTGAGGCTCTTGTAGGTATCTCCTCTGAAGCTGTGAGGCTCATTTGTGTGAGAATATAAAGCAGTCTGCACCATTACAACACTGGCACACAATGTTTCCCTACACACAAAGACAGCCAGGAGCAAGATGCATTCAAACAACTGGTGGCCCGAAGAATCAATATATATATATATTGTGCTTCTTGGTGGTTTTAGCAGCAACTAGCTTGGTTTGTTGGGTGTGGATTGTTAAAGGGTTCTTTTTACAAAAAAATATATATACTCAACCAATCCAGGGAAATTCATGGAATTATTTTGGATCCCCAGAAGATAAGGTGATCCATTCTGTTTGAACACAGCTTTCACCCACTGAGCGGCCTTGTTATCCCCTTCCGGAAAGGCAATTAAAATCCAAAAAGCATTCATCATGCATCAACCAACTTTAGCCTGCTGTAGAAATGAATCTGTTAGATCTCAATCTGCTCTGATGAAGCATGCCATATTGATATAATTGAAAGGTTCTGAAAGCATCTGGGCAAATTTGCTCAGTTCTGACCTTTATTGCCAAAAATGGACAACTTGATCCTAGAATCATAATCATCCCACTCTAATCCTGTTAAGTCAACTTCCCAGGTGCAAACTGAAAAAATGGGAGGTAGAAAGCCATTAATTTAACATTGAAGGAGTAGATTGCTTGTCAAAGAAAAAGAACCTTTTAGAAGGATCTAAGATTAGCTTCGAAACATTCTGGTTGGTTACTGGCAGCTACAAAACTGCTGTTTACATTTTTAGCACCAATGTCTTGAAGGGAAGACTACAATTGGCAAGAATTTGCCTCATCTTATTTTCCGAAGCTGCCCTTATGTCTGTTAGCTGCCTCTAATGGACGAGGGAACGGGAATCCTGAGAAAATGTTAAAATAAAGAAATGGATACCTGGAAAGCAGTTAAAAAAATAAGCATGTCCTTCTGGGGTGATAACGTTCTTTGCCATGGGGATGGAACAAAATTGCTAAACCCCAATTTTGTCCTGCTCTTCTACTTTATCTGGCAAGAGTACAATAAGTGGCCTATTTAACACGCTAAAGGTCAAACTAATAGAGACAAAAATGAGCATTATTTTGTTCAGGTTAATCTGTCACAATCTTCCCCGAACAGATGTCCTTCCCTGAATTTCAGTCCTCATAATTCCCAACCCTTTATTCTCCCCGACTTGGCATTTAGTGGGTGTATTAAAACCACAGTTCCCATGATCCCCAGCCATGCTGACGGGGGATTATGGTGGGTGAAGGTCAATGCCTAGGAAGATGGCTGAGTTTGGATAAGCTATAAATAGGTTATGCTTTAGTTGTTTAATGTCACAACTGACACCCATGTTCAATGATACCTGAACAAAGAACAGGTGGTGAGCTGAAAGACCAGAAGTAAACAGAAACCAGAAAATTGAGAAACAGTGGAACAAGATAATTCTAGAAAATGTTCTTCTAAGGTTGAAGGACATAAAGCAATTTGAAAGGATGGCAGGATCACTCAGAATGTAACATCATTCAGTGTTGAGCTCAACAGCTGGCATCTAGCAAGCAGCAATATTGGATGTTATTTGAAAGCAAATGTTTATGGGCACATGAAGATGCTTTCCAGGTAGCTAAAACATTCCTGGTAACTTCCTCTAGTTGGGAATTTTCATGGTGTTCATTGCAATTGCTTCAGATTATACCATATTATACTTCTGACACAAAGAGCATTTTGGAGTCCCCATTAAAGGGATAAAGCTTGCAAGCCAAGAAATGTTGTCCCGAGTCAGCAGTTTCTGAAATTAGACTGAAAATCCAAGAAGCAATGTTGAAATCTAGGCCAAGAACCAAAGCAGAGATTTTCTCGGAGAAGAAATGCAAACCATGTCCCACCTTAGGACATGGATGGTCTGTGAGAGAGGATTGGCTCATTTTTCTTCGATGCATGTTTTGATGAACTTATAGGCTTACAAAACATCCAGGACATATAGAATAGAATAACAGAGTTGGAAGGGACCTTGGAGGTCTTCTAGTCCAACCCCTTGCCTAGGCAGGAAACCCTACACCACTTCAGACAAATGGTTGTCCAGTCTCTTCTTAAAAACCTCCAGTGCTGGAGCACCCACAATATCTGGAGTCAAGCTGTTCCACTGGTTAATTGTTCCCTGGTTAATTGTCCTGTTAGAAAACTTCTCCTTAATTCCAGGTTGCCTCTCTCCTTGGTTAGTTTCCATCCATTGTTTCTTGTCCTGCCTTCCGGTGCTTTGGAGAATAGCTTGACTCCCTCTTCTTTGGGGCAGCCCCTGAGATATTGGAACACTGCTATCATGTCACCCCTAGTCCTTCTTTTCACTAGACTAGACATACCCAATTCCAGCAACCGTTCTTTATATGTTTTAGGATATTTGGATACATTTGGATAATTTAGAAGAATCCACACTGCTAGGAATGATGGGTTCATAGTAATACTGCTCCTTCAGAGCTCTTTGGTAGAACCTATTCTGGAGAAAGCGTGGGCCAGCAGAATATGGACATCTCAATAAAGTTTGCAGGTAAACAATTTAAATCCATGAGACATGTCTTAAATTCCTTCTTGTAGGATGACAGATTAGCTAAGCATTCTGGTTAAAGGTGAACCCAAGACACAGTAGGAGAATGTTTACCCAATTTCTCTGCCTTGAATGTGGTGGATAATTGTGAGTGATGATATAACTGCAT